>NC_091592.1:4065076-4144115 GCF_042767895.1 Penaeus vannamei | reverse complement strand
CCTAACCAACGTAACCTAACCTAACCTCCCCAAATTGCAGGTACTGTAACCTATCGTGGATTAGAGTGATTTACGATCAAGTTTATGTGAGAAAACGAAATTTGGAGTCTCCTGGTTAAATTTGAGCCTAACCTAACCTAACCTAACCTAACCTAACCTAACCAACGTAACCTAACCTAACCTCCCCAAATTGCAGGTACTGTAACCTATCGTGGATTAGAGTGATTTACGATCAAGTTTATGTGAGAAAACGAAATTTGGAGTCTCCTGGTTAAATTTGAGCCTAACCTAACCTAACCTAACCTAACCTAACCTAACCAACGTAACCTAACCTAACCTCCCCAAATTGCAGGTACTGTAACCTATCGTGGATTAGAGTGATTTACGATCAAGTTTATGTGAGAAAACGAAATTTGGAGTCTCCTGGTTAAATTTGAGCCTAACCTAACCTAACCTAACCTAACCTAACCTAACCAACGTAACCTAACCTAACCTCCCCAAATTGCAGGTACTGTAACCTATCGTGGATTAGAGTGATTTACGATCAAGTTTATGTGAGAAAACGAAATTTGGAGTCTCCTGGTTAAATTTGAGCCTAACCTAACCTAACCTAACCTAACCTAACCTAACCAACGTAACCTAACCTAACCTCCCCAAATTGCAGGTACTGTAACCTATCGTGGATTAGAGTGATTTACGATCAAGTTTATGTGAGAAAACGAAATTTGGAGTCTCCTGGTTAAATTTGAGCCTAACCTAACCTAACCTAACCTAACCTAACCTAACCAACGTAACCTAACCTAACCTCCCCAAATTGCAGGTACTGTAACCTATCGTGGATTAGAGTGATTTACGATCAAGTTTATGTGAGAAAACGAAATTTGGAGTCTCCTGGTTAAATTTGAGCCTAACCTAACCTAACCTAACCTAACCTAACCTAACCAACGTAACCTAACCTAACCTCCCCAAATTGCAGGTACTGTAACCTATCGTGGATTAGAGTGATTTACGATCAAGTTTATGTGAGAAAACGAAATTTGGAGTCTCCTGGTTAAATTTGAGCCTAACCTAACCTAACCTAACCTAACCTAACCTAACCAACGTAACCTAACCTAACCTCCCCAAATTGCAGGTACTGTAACCTATCGTGGATTAGAGTGATTTACGATCAAGTTTATGTGAGAAAACGAAATTTGGAGTCTCCTGGTTAAATTTGAGCCTAACCTAACCTAACCTAACCTAACCTAACCTAACCAACGTAACCTAACCTAACCTCCCCAAATTGCAGGTACTGTAACCTATCGTGGATTAGAGTGATTTACGATCAAGTTTATGTGAGAAAACGAAATTTGGAGTCTCCTGGTTAAATTTGAGCCTAACCTAACCTAACCTAACCTAACCTAACCTAACCAACGTAACCTAACCTAACCTCCCCAAATTGCAGGTACTGTAACCTATCGTGGATTAGAGTGATTTACGATCAAGTTTATGTGAGAAAACGAAATTTGGAGTCTCCTGGTTAAATTTGAGCCTAACCTAACCTAACCTAACCTAACCTAACCTAACCAACGTAACCTAACCTAACCTCCCCAAATTGCAGGTACTGTAACCTATCGTGGATTAGAGTGATTTACGATCAAGTTTATGTGAGAAAACGAAATTTGGAGTCTCCTGGTTAAATTTGAGCCTAACCTAACCTAACCTAACCTAACCTAACCTAACCAACGTAACCTAACCTAACCTCCCCAAATTGCAGGTACTGTAACCTATCGTGGATTAGAGTGATTTACGATCAAGTTTATGTGAGAAAACGAAATTTGGAGTCTCCTGGTTAAATTTGAGCCTAACCTAACCTAACCTAACCTAACCTAACCGAACCGAACCTAACCAACGTAACCTAACCTAACCTCCCCAAATTGCAGGTACTGTAACCTATCGTGGATTAGAGTGATTTACGATCAAGTTTATGTGAGAAAACGAAATTTGGAGTCTCCTGGTTAAATTTGAGCCTAACCTAACCTAACCTAACCTAACCTAACCTAACCAACGTAACCTAACCTAACCTCCCCAAATTGCAGGTACTGTAACCTATCGTGGATTAGAGTGATTTACGATCAAGTTTATGTGAGAAAACGAAATTTGGAGTCTCCTGGTTAAATTTGAGCCTAACCTAACCTAACCTAACCTAACCTAACCTAACCAACGTAACCTAACCTAACCTCCCCAAATTGCAGGTACTGTAACCTATCGTGGATTAGAGTGATTTACGATCAAGTTTATGTGAGAAAACGAAATTTGGAGTCTCCTGGTTAAATTTGAGCCTAACCTAACCTAACCTAACCTAACCTAACCTAACCAACGTAACCTAACCTAACCTCCCCAAATTGCAGGTACTGTAACCTATCGTGGATTAGAGTGATTTACGATCAAGTTTATGTGAGAAAACGAAATTTGGAGTCTCCTGGTTAAATTTGTGCCTAACCTAACCTAACCTAACCTAACCTAACCTAACCAACGTAACCTAACCTAACCTCCCCAAATTGCACGTACTGTAACCTATCGTGGATTAGAGTGATTTACGATCAAGTTTATGTGAGAAAACGAAATTTGGAGTCTCCTGGTTAAATTTGAGCCTAACCTAACCTAACCTAACCTAACCTAACCTAACCAACGTAACCTAACCTAACCTCCCCAAATTGCAGGTACTGTAACCTATCGTGGATTAGAGTGATTTACGATCAAGTTTATGTGAGAAAACGAAATTTGGAGTCTCCTGGTTAAATTTGAGCCTAACCTAACCTAACCTAACCTAACCTAACCTAACCAACGTAACCTAACCTAACCTCCCCAAATTGCAGGTACTGTAACCTATCGTGGATTAGAGTGATTTACGATCAAGTTTATGTGAGAAAACGAAATTTGGAGTCTCCTGGTTAAATTTGAGCCTAACCTAACCTAACCTAACCTAACCTAACCTAACCAACGTAACCTAACCTAACCTCCCCAAATTGCAGGTACTGTAACCTATCGTGGATTAGAGTGATTTACGATCAAGTTTATGTGAGAAAACGAAATTTGGAGTCTCCTGGTTAAATTTGAGCCTAACCTAACCTAACCTAACCTAACCTAACCTAACCAACGTAACCTAACCTAACCTCCCCAAATTGCAGGTACTGTAACCTATCGTGGATTAGAGTGATTTACGATCAAGTTTATGTGAGAAAACGAAATTTGGAGTCTCCTGGTTAAATTTGAGCCTAACCTAACCTAACCTAACCTAACCAACGTAACCTAACCTAACCTCCCCAAATTGCAGGTACTGTAACCTATCGTGGATTAGAGTGATTTACGATCAAGTTTATGTGAGAAAACGAAATTTGGAGTCTCCTGGTTAAATTTGAGCCTAACCTAACCTAACCTAACCTAACCTAACCGAACCGAACCTAACCAACGTAACCTAACCTAACCTCCCCAAATTGCAGGTACTGTAACCTATCGTGGATTAGAGTGATTTACGATCAAGTTTATGTGAGAAAACGAAATTTGGAGTCTCCTGGTTAAATTTGAGCCTAACCTAACCTAACCTAACCTAACCTAACCAACGTAACCTAACCTAACCTCCCCAAATTGCAGGTACTGTAACCTATCGTGGATTAGAGTGATTTACGATCAAGTTTATGTGAGAAAACGAAATTTGGAGTCTCCTGGTTAAATTTGAGCCTAACCTAACCTAACCTAACCTAACCTAACCTAACCAACGTAACCTAACCTAACCTCCCCAAATTGCAGGTACTGTAACCTATCGTGGATTAGAGTGATTTACGATCAAGTTTATGTGAGAAAACGAAATTTGGAGTCTCCTGGTTAAATTTGAGCCTAACCTAACCTAACCTAACCTAACCTAACCTAACCAACGTAACCTAACCTAACCTCCCCAAATTGCAGGTACTGTAACCTATCGTGGATTAGAGTGATTTACGATCAAGTTTATGTGAGAAAACGAAATTTGGAGTCTCCTGGTTAAATTTGAGCCTAACCTAACCTAACCTAACCTAACCTAACCTAACCAACGTAACCTAACCTAACCTCCCCAAATTGCAGGTACTGTAACCTATCGTGGATTAGAGTGATTTACGATCAAGTTTATGTGAGAAAACGAAATTTGGAGTCTCCTGGTTAAATTTGAGCCTAACCTAACCTAACCTAACCTAACCTAACCTAACCAACGTAACCTAACCTAACCTCCCCAAATTGCAGGTACTGTAACCTATCGTGGATTAGAGTGATTTACGATCAAGTTTATGTGAGAAAACGAAATTTGGAGTCTCCTGGTTAAATTTGAGCCTAACCTAACCTAACCTAACCTAACCTAACCAACGTAACCTAACCTAACCTCCCCAAATTGCAGGTACTGTAACCTATCGTGGATTAGAGTGATTTACGATCAAGTTTATGTGAGAAAACGAAATTTGGAGTCTCCTGGTTAAATTTGAGCCTAACCTAACCTAACCTAACCTAACCTAACCTAACCAACGTAACCTAACCTAACCTCCCCAAATTGCAGGTACTGTAACCTATCGTGGATTAGAGTGATTTACGATCAAGTTTATGTGAGAAAACGAAATTTGGAGTCTCCTGGTTAAATTTGAGCCTAACCTAACCTAACCTAACCTAACCTAACCTAACCAACGTAACCTAACCTAACCTCCCCAAATTGCAGGTACTGTAACCTATCGTGGATTAGAGTGATTTACGATCAAGTTTATGTGAGAAAACGAAATTTGGAGTCTCCTGGTTAAATTTGAGCCTAACCTAACCTAACCTAACCTAACCTAACCGAACCGAACCTAACCAACGTAACCTAACCTAACCTCCCCAAATTGCAGGTACTGTAACCTATCGTGGATTAGAGTGATTTACGATCAAGTTTATGTGAGAAAACGAAATTTGGAGTCTCCTGGTTAAATTTGAGCCTAACCTAACCTAACCTAACCTAACCTAACCAACGTAACCTAACCTAACCTCCCCAAATTGCAGGTACTGTAACCTATCGTGGATTAGAGTGATTTACGATCAAGTTTATGTGAGAAAACGAAATTTGGAGTCTCCTGGTTAAATTTGAGCCTAACCTAACCTAACCTAACCTAACCTAACCGAACCGAACCTAACCAACGTAACCTAACCTAACCTCCCCAAATTGCAGGTACTGTAACCTATCGTGGATTAGAGTGATTTACGATCAAGTTTATGTGAGAAAACGAAATTTGGAGTCTCCTGGTTAAATTTGAGCCTAACCTAACCTAACCTAACCTAACCTAACCTAACCAACGTAACCTAACCTAACCTCCCCAAATTGCAGGTACTGTAACCTATCGTGGATTAGAGTGATTTACGATCAAGTTTATGTGAGAAAACGAAATTTGGAGTCTCCTGGTTAAATTTGAGCCTAACCTAACCTAACCTAACCTAACCTAACCTAACCAACGTAACCTAACCTAACCTCCCCAAATTGCAGGTACTGTAACCTATCGTGGATTAGAGTGATTTACGATCAAGTTTATGTGAGAAAACGAAATTTGGAGTCTCCTGGTTAAATTTGAGCCTAACCTAACCTAACCTAACCTAACCTAACCGAACCGAACCTAACCAACGTAACCTAACCTAACCTCCCCAAATTGCAGGTACTGTAACCTATCGTGGATTAGAGTGATTTACGATCAAGTTTATGTGAGAAAACGAAATTTGGAGTCTCCTGGTTAAATTTGAGCCTAACCTAACCTAACCTAACCTAACCTAACCTAACCAACGTAACCTAACCTAACCTCCCCAAATTGCAGGTACTGTAACCTATCGTGGATTAGAGTGATTTACGATCAAGTTTATGTGAGAAAACGAAATTTGGAGTCTCCTGGTTAAATTTGAGCCTAACCTAACCTAACCTAACCTAACCTAACCTAACCAACGTAACCTAACCTAACCTCCCCAAATTGCAGGTACTGTAACCTATCGTGGATTAGAGTGATTTACGATCAAGTTTATGTGAGAAAACGAAATTTGGAGTCTCCTGGTTAAATTTGAGCCTAACCTAACCTAACCTAACCTAACCTAACCTAACCAACGTAACCTAACCTAACCTCCCCAAATTGCAGGTACTGTAACCTATCGTGGATTAGAGTGATTTACGATCAAGTTTATGTGAGAAAACGAAATTTGGAGTCTCCTGGTTAAATTTGAGCCTAACCTAACCTAACCTAACCTAACCTAACCGAACCAAACCTAACCAACGTAACCTAACCTAACCTCCCCAAATTGCAGGTACTGTAACCTATCGTGGATTAGAGTGATTTACGATCAAGTTTATGTGAGAAAACGAAATTTGGAGTCTCCTGGTTAAATTTGAGCCTAACCTAACCTAACCTAACCTAACCTAACCGAACCGAACCTAACCAACGTAACCTAACCTAACCTCCCCAAATTGCAGGTACTGTAACCTATCGTGGATTAGAGTGATTTACGATCAAGTTTATGTGAGAAAACGAAATTTGGAGTCTCCTGGTTAAATTTGAGCCTAACCTAACCTAACCTAACCTAACCTAACCTAACCAACGTAACCTAACCTAACCTCCCCAAATTGCAGGTACTGTAACCTATCGTGGATTAGAGTGATTTACGATCAAGTTTATGTGAGAAAACGAAATTTGGAGTCTCCTGGTTAAATTTGAGCCTAACCTAACCTAACCTAACCTAACCTAACCTAACCAACGTAACCTAACCTAACCTCCCCAAATTGCAGGTACTGTAACCTATCGTGGATTAGAGTGATTTACGATCAAGTTTATGTGAGAAAACGAAATTTGGAGTCTCCTGGTTAAATTTGAGCCTAACCTAACCTAACCTAACCTAACCTAACCTAACCAACGTAACCTAACCTAACCTCCCCAAATTGCAGGTACTGTAACCTATCGTGGATTAGAGTGATTTACGATCAAGTTTATGTGAGAAAACGAAATTTGGAGTCTCCTGGTTAAATTTGAGCCTAACCTAACCTAACCTAACCTAACCTAACCTAACCAACGTAACCTAACCTAACCTCCCCAAATTGCAGGTACTGTAACCTATCGTGGATTAGAGTGATTTACGATCAAGTTTATGTGAGAAAACGAAATTTGGAGTCTCCTGGTTAAATTTGAGCCTAACCTAACCTAACCTAACCTAACCTAACCTAACCAACGTAACCTAACCTAACCTCCCCAAATTGCAGGTACTGTAACCTATCGTGGATTAGAGTGATTTACGATCAAGTTTATGTGAGAAAACGAAATTTGGAGTCTCCTGGTTAAATTTGAGCCTAACCTAACCTAACCTAACCTAACCTAACCTAACCAACGTAACCTAACCTAACCTCCCCAAATTGCAGGTACTGTAACCTATCGTGGATTAGAGTGATTTACGATCAAGTTTATGTGAGAAAACGAAATTTGGAGTCTCCTGGTTAAATTTGAGCCTAACCTAACCTAACCTAACCTAACCTAACCTAACCAACGTAACCTAACCTAACCTCCCCAAATTGCAGGTACTGTAACCTATCGTGGATTAGAGTGATTTACGATCAAGTTTATGTGAGAAAACGAAATTTGGAGTCTCCTGGTTAAATTTGAGCCTAACCTAACCTAACCTAACCTAACCTAACCGAACCGAACCTAACCAACGTAACCTAACCTAACCTCCCCAAATTGCAGGTACTGTAACCTATCGTGGATTAGAGTGATTTACGATCAAGTTTATGTGAGAAAACGAAATTTGGAGTCTCCTGGTTAAATTTGAGCCTAACCTAACCTAACCTAACCTAACCTAACCAACGTAACCTAACCTAACCTCCCCAAATTGCAGGTACTGTAACCTATCGTGGATTAGAGTGATTTACGATCAAGTTTATGTGAGAAAACGAAATTTGGAGTCTCCTGGTTAAATTTGAGCCTAACCTAACCTAACCTAACCTAACCTAACCTAACCAACGTAACCTAACCTAACCTCCCCAAATTGCAGGTACTGTAACCTATCGTGGATTAGAGTGATTTACGATCAAGTTTATGTGAGAAAACGAAATTTGGAGTCTCCTGGTTAAATTTGAGCCTAACCTAACCTAACCTAACCTAACCTAACCTAACCAACGTAACCTAACCTAACCTCCCCAAATTGCAGGTACTGTAACCTATCGTGGATTAGAGTGATTTACGATCAAGTTTATGTGAGAAAACGAAATTTGGAGTCTCCTGGTTAAATTTGAGCCTAACCTAACCTAACCTAACCTAACCTAACCTAACCAACGTAACCTAACCTAACCTCCCCAAATTGCAGGTACTGTCACCTATCGTGGATTAGAGTGATTTACGATCAAGTTTATGTGAGAAAACGAAATTTGGAGTCTCCTGGTTAAATTTGAGCCTAACCTAACCTAACCTAACCTAACCTAACCTAACCAACGTAACCTAACCTAACCTCCCCAAATTGCAGGTACTGTCACCTATCGTGGATTAGAGTGATTTACGATCAAGTTTATGTGAGAAAACGAAATTTGGAGTCTCCTGGTTAAATTTGAGCCTAACCTAACCTAACCTAACCTAACCTAACCTAACCAACGTAACCTAACCTAACCTCCCCAAATTGCAGGTACTGTAACCTATCGTGGATTAGAGTGATTTACGATCAAGTTTATGTGAGAAAACGAAATTTGGAGTCTCCTGGTTAAATTTGAGCCTAACCTAACCTAACCTAACCTAACCTAACCTAACCAACGTAACCTAACCTAACCTCCCCAAATTGCAGGTACTGTAACCTATCGTGGATTAGAGTGATTTACGATCAAGTTTATGTGAGAAAACGAAATTTGGAGTCTCCTGGTTAAATTTGAGCCTAACCTAACCTAACCTAACCTAACCTAACCTAACCAACGTAACCTAACCTAACCTCCCCAAATTGCAGGTACTGTAGCCTATCGTGGATTAGAGTGATTTACGATCAAGTTTATGTGAGAAAACGAAATTTGGAGTCTCCTGGTTAAATTTGAGCCTAACCTAACCTAACCTAACCTAACCTAACCTAACCAACGTAACCTAACCTAACCTCCCCAAGTTGCAGGTACTGTAACCTATCGTGGATTAGAGTGATTTACGATCAAGTTTATGTGAGAAAACGAAATTTGGAGTCTCCTGGTTAAATTTGAGCCTAACCTAACCTAACCTAACCTAACCTAACCTAACCAACGTAACCTAACCTAACCTCCCCAAATTGCAGGTACTGTAACCTATCGTGGATTAGAGTGATTTACGATCAAGTTTATGTGAGAAAACGAAATTTGGAGTCTCCTGGTTAAATTTGAGCCTAACCTAACCTAACCTAACCTAACCTAACCTAACCAACGTAACCTAACCTAACCTCCCCAAATTGCAGGTACTGTAACCTATCGTGGATTAGAGTGATTTACGATCAAGTTTATGTGAGAAAACGAAATTTGGAGTCTCCTGGTTAAATTTGAGCCTAACCTAACCTAACCTAACCTAACCTAACCTAACCAACGTAACCTAACCTAACCTCCCCAAATTGCAGGTACTGTAACCTATCGTGGATTAGAGTGATTTACGATCAAGTTTATGTGAGAAAACGAAATTTGGAGTCTCCTGGTTAAATTTGAGCCTAACCTAACCTAACCTAACCTAACCTAACCTAACCAACGTAACCTAACCTAACCTCCCCAAATTGCAGGTACTGTAACCTATCGTGGATTAGAGTGATTTACGATCAAGTTTATGTGAGAAAACGAAATTTGGAGTCTCCTGGTTAAATTTGAGCCTAACCTAACCTAACCTAACCTAACCTAACCGAACCGAACCTAACCAACGTAACCTAACCTAACCTCCCCAAATTGCAGGTACTGTAACCTATCGTGGATTAGAGTGATTTACGATCAAGTTTATGTGAGAAAACGAAATTTGGAGTCTCCTGGTTAAATTTGAGCCTAACCTAACCTAACCTAACCTAACCTAACCTAACCAACGTAACCTAACCTAACCTCCCCAAATTGCAGGTACTGTAACCTATCGTGGATTAGAGTGATTTACGATCAAGTTTATGTGAGAAAACGAAATTTGGAGTCTCCTGGTTAAATTTGAGCCTAACCTAACCTAACCTAACCTAACCTAACCGAACCGAACCTAACCAACGTAACCTAACCTAACCTCCCCAAATTGCAGGTACTGTAACCTATCGTGGATTAGAGTGATTTACGATCAAGTTTATGTGAGAAAACGAAATTTGGAGTCTCCTGGTTAAATTTGAGCCTAACCTAACCTAACCTAACCTAACCTCCCCAAATTGCAGGTACTGTAACCTATCGTGGATTAGAGTGATTTACGATCAAGTTTATGTGAGAAAACGAAATTTGGAGTCTCCTGGTTAAATTTGAGCCTAACCTAACCTAACCTAACCTAACCTAACCTAACCAACGTAACCTAACCTAACCTCCCCAAATTGCAGGTACTGTAACCTATCGTGGATTAGAGTGATTTACGATCAAGTTTATGTGAGAAAACGAAATTTGGAGTCTCCTGGTTAAATTTGAGCCTAACCTAACCTAACCTAACCTAACCTAACCTAACCAACGTAACCTAACCTAACCTCCCCAAATTGCAGGTACTGTAACCTATCGTGGATTAGAGTGATTTACGATCAAGTTTATGTGAGAAAACGAAATTTGGAGTCTCCTGGTTAAATTTGAGCCTAACCTAACCTAACCTAACCTAACCTAACCTAACCAACGTAACCTAACCTAACCTCCCCAAATTGCAGGTACTGTAACCTATCGTGGATTAGAGTGATTTACGATCAAGTTTATGTGAGAAAACGAAATTTGGAGTCTCCTGGTTAAATTTGAGCCTAACCTAACCTAACCTAACCTAACCTAACCTAACCAACGTAACCTAACCTAACCTCCCCAAATTGCAGGTACTGTAACCTATCGTGGATTAGAGTGATTTACGATCAAGTTTATGTGAGAAAACGAAATTTGGAGTCTCCTGGTTAAATTTGAGCCTAACCTAACCTAACCTAACCTAACCTAACCTAACCAACGTAACCTAACCTAACCTCCCCAAATTGCAGGTACTGTAACCTATCGTGGATTAGAGTGATTTACGATCAAGTTTATGTGAGAAAACGAAATTTGGAGTCTCCTGGTTAAATTTGAGCCTAACCTAACCTAACCTAACCTAACCTAACCAACGTAACCTAACCTAACCTCCCCAAATTGCAGGTACTGTAACCTATCGTGGATTAGAGTGATTTACGATCAAGTTTATGTGAGAAAACGAAATTTGGAGTCTCCTGGTTAAATTTGAGCCTAACCTAACCTAACCTAACCTAACCTAACCGAACTGAACCTAACCAACGTAACCTAACCTAACCTCCCCAAATTGCAGGTACTGTAACCTATCGTGGATTAGAGTGATTTACGATCAAGTTTATGTGAGAAAACGAAATTTGGAGTCTCCTGGTTAAATTTGAGCCTAACCTAACCTAACCTAACCTAACCTAACCTAACCAACGTAACCTAACCTAACCTCCCCAAATTGCAGGTACTGTAACCTATCGTGGATTAGAGTGATTTACGATCAAGTTTATGTGAGAAAACGAAATTTGGAGTCTCCTGGTTAAATTTGAGCCTAACCTAACCTAACCTAACCTAACCTAACCTAACCAACGTAACCTAACCTAACCTCCCCAAATTGCAGGTACTGTAACCTATCGTGGATTAGAGTGATTTACGATCAAGTTTATGTGAGAAAACGAAATTTGGAGTCTCCTGGTTAAATTTGAGCCTAACCTAACCTAACCTAACCTAACCTAACCTAACCAACGTAACCTAACCTAACCTCCCCAAATTGCAGGTACTGTAACCTATCGTGGATTAGAGTGATTTACGATCAAGTTTATGTGAGAAAACGAAATTTGGAGTCTCCTGGTTAAATTTGAGCCTAACCTAACCTAACCTAACCTAACCTAACCTAACCAACGTAACCTAACCTAACCTCCCCAAATTGCAGGTACTGTAACCTATCGTGGATTAGAGTGATTTACGATCAAGTTTATGTGAGAAAACGAAATTTGGAGTCTCCTGGTTAAATTTGAGCCTAACCTAACCTAACCTAACCTAACCTAACCTAACCTAACCTAACCAACGTAACCTAACCTAACCTCCCCAAATTGCAGGTACTGTAACCTATCGTGGATTAGAGTGATTTACGATCAAGTTTATGTGAGAAAACGTAATTTGGAGTCTCCTGGTTAAATTTGAGCCTAACCTAACCTAACCTAACCTAACCTAACCTAACCAACGTAACCTAACCTAACCTCCCCAAATTGCAGGTACTGTAACCTATCGTGGATTAGAGTGATTTACGATCAAGTTTATGTGAGAAAACGAAATTTGGAGTCTCCTGGTTAAATTTGAGCCTAACCTAACCTAACCTAACCTAACCTAACCTAACCAACGTAACCTAACCTAACCTCCCCAAATTGCAGGTACTGTAACCTATCGTGGATTAGAGTGATTTACGATCAAGTTTATGTGAGAAAACGAAATTTGGAGTCTCCTGGTTAAATTTGAGCCTAACCTAACCTAACCTAACCTAACCTAACCTAACCAACGTAACCTAACCTAACCTCCCCAAATTGCAGGTACTGTAACCTATCGTGGATTAGAGTGATTTACGAGCAAGTTTATGTGAGAAAACGAAATTTGGAGTCTCCTGGTTAAATTTGAGCCTAACCTAACCTAACCTAACCTAACCTAACCTAACCAACGTAACCTAACCTAACCTCCCCAAATTGCAGGTACTGTAACCTATCGTGGATTAGAGTGATTTACGATCAAGTTTATGTGAGAAAACGAAATTTGGAGTCTCCTGGTTAAATTTGAGCCTAACCTAACCTAACCTAACCTAACCTAACCTAACCAACGTAACCTAACCTAACCTCCCCAAATTGCAGGTACTGTAACCTATCGTGGATTAGAGTGATTTACGATCAAGTTTATGTGAGAAAACGAAATTTGGAGTCTCCTGGTTAAATTTGAGCCTAACCTAACCTAACCTAACCTAACCTAACCTAACCAACGTAACCTAACCTAACCTCCCCAAATTGCAGGTCCTGTAACCTATCGTGGATTAGAGTGATTTACGATCAAGTTTATGTGAGAAAACGAAATTTGGAGTCTCCTGGTTAAATTTGAGCCTAACCTAACCTAACCTAACCTAACCTAACCTAACCAACGTAACCTAACCTAACCTCCCCAAATTGCAGGTACTGTAACCTATCGTGGATTAGAGTGATTTACGATCAAGTTTATGTGAGAAAACGAAATTTGGAGTCTCCTGGTTAAATTTGAGCCTAACCTAACCTAACCTAACCTAACCTAACCTAACCAAGGTAACCTAACCTAACCTCCCCAAATTGCAGGTACTGTAACCTATCGTGGATTAGAGTGATTTACGATCAAGTTTATGTGAGAAAACGAAATTTGGAGTCTCCTGGTTAAATTTGAGCCTAACCTAACCTAACCTAACCTAACCTAACCTAACCAACGTAACCTAACCTAACCTCCCCAAATTGCAGGTACTGTAACCTATCGTGGATTAGAGTGATTTACGATCAAGTTTATGTGAGAAAACGAAATTTGGAGTCTCCTGGTTAAATTTGAGCCTAACCTAACCTAACCTAACCTAACCTAACCTAACCAACGTAACCTAACCTAACCTCCCCAAATTGCAGGTACTGTAACCTATCGTGGATTAGAGTGATTTACGATCAAGTTTATGTGAGAAAACGAAATTTGGAGTCTCCTGGTTAAATTTGAGCCTAACCTAACCTAACCTAACCTAACCTAACCTAACCAACGTAACCTAACCTAACCTCCCCAAATTGCAGGTACTGTAACCTATCGTGGATTAGAGTGATTTACGATCAAGTTTATGTGAGAAAACGAAATTTGGAGTCTCCTGGTTAAATTTGAGCCTAACCTAACCTAACCTAACCTAACCTAACCTAACCAACGTAACCTAACCTAACCTCCCCAAATTGCAGGTACTGTAACCTATCGTGGATTAGAGTGATTTACGATCAAGTTTATGTGAGAAAACGAAATTTGGAGTCTCCTGGTTAAATTTGAGCCTAACCTAACCTAACCTAACCTAACCTAACCTAACCAACGTAACCTAACCTAACCTCCCCAAATTGCAGGTACTGTAACCTATCGTGGATTAGAGTGATTTACGATCAAGTTTATGTGAGAAAACGAAATTTGGAGTCTCCTGGTTAAATTTGAGCCTAACCTAACCTAACCTAACCTAACCTAACCTAACCAACGTAACCTAACCTAACCTCCCCAAATTGCAGGTACTGTAACCTATCGTGGATTAGAGTGATTTACGATCAAGTTTATGTGAGAAAACGAAATTTGGAGTCTCCTGGTTAAATTTGAGCCTAACCTAACCTAACCTAACCTAACCTAACCTAACCAACGTAACCTAACCTAACCTCCCCAAATTGCAGGTACTGTAACCTATCGTGGATTAGAGTGATTTACGATCAAGTTTATGTGAGAAAACGAAATTTGGAGTCTCCTGGTTAAATTTGAGCCTAACCTAACCTAACCTAACCTAACCTAACCTAACCAACGTAACCTAACCTAACCTCCCCAAATTGCAGGTACTGTAACCTATCGTGGATTAGAGTGATTTACGATCAAGTTTATGTGAGAAAACGAAATTTGGAGTCTCCTGGTTAAATTTGAGCCTAACCTAACCTAACCTAACCTAACCTAACCTAACCAACGTAACCTAACCTAACCTCCCCAAATTGCAGGTACTGTAACCTATCGTGGATTAGAGTGATTTACGATCAAGTTTATGTGAGAAAACGAAATTTGGAGTCTCCTGGTTAAATTTGAGCCTAACCTAACCTAACCTAACCTAACCTAACCTAACCAACGTAACCTAACCTAACCTCCCCAAATTGCAGGTACTGTAACCTATCGTGGATTAGAGTGATTTACGATCAAGTTTATGTGAGAAAACGAAATTTGGAGTCTCCTGGTTAAATTTGAGCCTAACCTAACCTAACCTAACCTAACCTAACCTAACCAACGTAACCTAACCTAACCTCCCCAAATTGCAGGTACTGTAACCTATCGTGGATTAGAGTGATTTACGATCAAGTTTATGTGAGAAAACGAAATTTGGAGTCTCCTGGTTAAATTTGAGCCTAACCTAACCTAACCTAACCTAACCTAACCAACGTAACCTAACCTAACCTCCCCAAATTGCAGGTACTGTAACCTATCGTGGATTAGAGTGATTTACGATCAAGTTTATGTGAGAAAACGAAATTTGGAGTCTCCTGGTTAAATTTGAGCCTAACCTAACCTAACCTAACCTAACCTAACCTAACCAACGTAACCTAACCTAACCTCCCCAAATTGCAGGTACTGTAACCTATCGTGGATTAGAGTGATTTACGATCAAGTTTATGTGAGAAAACGAAATTTGGAGTCTCCTGGTTAAATTTGAGCCTAACCTAACCTAACCTAACCTAACCTAACCTAACCTAACCTAACCAACGTAACCTAACCTAACCTCGCCAAATTGCAGGTACTGTAACCTATCGTGGATTAGAGTGATTTACGATCAAGTTTATGTGAGAAAACGAAATTTGGAGTCTCCTGGTTAAATTTGAGCCTAACCTAACCTAACCTAACCTAACCTAACCTAACCAACGTAACCTAACCTAACCTCCCCAAATTGCAGGTACTGTAACCTATCGTGGATTAGAGTGATTTACGATCAAGTTTATGTGAGAAAACGAAATTTGGAGTCTCCTGGTTAAATTTGAGCCTAACCTAACCTAACCTAACCAACGTAACCTAACCTAACCTCCCCAAATTGCAGGTACTGTAACCTATCGTGGATTAGAGTGATTTACGATCAAGTTTATGTGAGAAAACGAAATTTGGAGTCTCCTGGTTAAATTTGAGCCTAACCTAACCTAACCTAACCTAACCTAACCGAACTGAACCTAACCAACGTAACCTAACCTAACCTCCCCAAATTGCAGGTACTGTAACCTATCGTGGATTAGAGTGATTTACGATCAAGTTTATGTGAGAAAACGAAATTTGGAGTCTCCTGGTTAAATTTGAGCCTAACCTAACCTAACCTAACCTAACCTAACCTAACCAACGTAACCTAACCTAACCTCCCCAAATTGCAGGTACTGTAACCTATCGTGGATTAGAGTGATTTACGATCAAGTTTATGTGAGAAAACGAAATTTGGAGTCTCCTGGTTAAATTTGAGCCTAACCTAACCTAACCTAACCTAACCTAACCGAACCAAACCTAACCAACGTAACCTAACCTAACCTCCCCAAATTGCAGGTACTGTAACCTATCGTGGATTAGAGTGATTTACGATCAAGTTTATGTGAGAAAACGAAATTTGGAGTCTCCTGGTTAAATTTGAGCCTAACCTAACCTAACCTAACCTAACCTAACCTAACCAACGTAACCTAACCTAACCTCCCCAAATTGCAGGTACTGTAACCTATCGTGGATTAGAGTGATTTACGATCAAGTTTATGTGAGAAAACGAAATTTGGAGTCTCCTGGTTAAATTTGAGCCTAACCTAACCTAACCTAACCTAACCTAACCTAACCAACGTAACCTAACCTAACCTCCCCAAATTGCAGGTACTGTAACCTATCGTGGATTAGAGTGATTTACGATCAAGTTTATGTGAGAAAACGAAATTTGGAGTCTCCTGGTTAAATTTGAGCCTAACCTAACCTAACCTAACCTAACCTAACCTAACCAACGTAACCTAACCTAACCTCCCCAAATTGCAGGTACTGTAACCTATCGTGGATTAGAGTGATTTACGATCAAGTTTATGTGAGAAAACGAAATTTGGAGTCTCCTGGTTAAATTTGAGCCTAACCTAACCTAACCTAACCTAACCTAACCTAACCAACGTAACCTAACCTAACCTCCCCAAATTGCAGGTACTGTAACCTATCGTGGATTAGAGTGATTTACGATCAAGTTTATGTGAGAAAACGAAATTTGGAGTCTCCTGGTTAAATTTGAGCCTAACCTAACCTAACCTAACCTAACCTAACCTAACCTAACCTAACCAACGTAACCTAACCTAACCTCCCCAAATTGCAGGTACTGTAACCTATCGTGGATTAGAGTGATTTACGATCAAGTTTATGTGAGAAAACGAAATTTGGAGTCTCCTGGTTAAATTTGAGCCTAACCTAACCTAACCTAACCTAACCTAACCTAACCAACGTAACCTAACCTAACCTCCCCAAATTGCAGGTACTGTAACCTATCGTGGATTAGAGTGATTTACGATCAAGTTTATGTGAGAAAACGAAATTTGGAGTCTCCTGGTTAAATTTGAGCCTAACCTAACCTAACCTAACCTAACCTAACCTAACCAACGTAACCTAACCTAACCTCCCCAAATTGCAGGTACTGTAACCTATCGTGGATTAGAGTGATTTACGATCAAGTTTATGTGAGAAAACGAAATTTGGAGTCTCCTGGTTAAATTTGAGCCTAACCTAACCTAACCTAACCTAACCTAACCTAACCAACGTAACCTAACCTAACCTCCCCAAATTGCAGGTACTGTAACCTATCGTGGATTAGAGTGATTTACGATCAAGTTTATGTGAGAAAACGAAATTTGGAGTCTCCTGGTTAAATTTGAGCCTAACCTAACCTAACCTAACCTAACCTAACCTAACCAACGTAACCTAACCTAACCTCCCCAAATTGCAGGTACTGTAACCTATCGTGGATTAGAGTGATTTACGATCAAGTTTATGTGAGAAAACGAAATTTGGAGTCTCCTGGTTAAATTTGAGCCTAACCTAACCTAACCTAACCTAACCTAACCTAACCAACGTAACCTAACCTAACCTCCCCAAATTGCAGGTACTGTAACCTATCGTGGATTAGAGTGATTTACGATCAAGTTTATGTGAGAAAACGAAATTTGGAGTCTCCTGGTTAAATTTGAGCCTAACCTAACCTAACCTAACCTAACCTAACCTAACCAACGTAACCTAACCTAACCTCCCCAAATTGCAGGTACTGTAACCTATCGTGGATTAGAGTGATTTACGATCAAGTTTATGTGAGAAAACGAAATTTGGAGTCTCCTGGTTAAATTTGAGCCTAACCTAACCTAACCTAACCTAACCAACGTAACCTAACCTAACCTCCCCAAATTGCAGGTACTGTAACCTATCGTGGATTAGAGTGATTTACGATCAAGTTTATGTGAGAAAACGAAATTTGGAGTCTCCTGGTTAAATTTGAGCCTAACCTAACCTAACCTAACCTAACCTAACCAACGTAACCTAACCTAACCTCCCCAAATTGCAGGTACTGTAACCTATCGTGGATTAGAGTGATTTACGATCAAGTTTATGTGAGAAAACGAAATTTGGAGTCTCCTGGTTAAATTTGAGCCTAACCTAACCTAACCTAACCTAACCAACGTAACCTAACCTAACCTCCCCAAATTGCAGGTACTGTAACCTATCGTGGATTAGAGTGATTTACGATCAAGTTTATGTGAGAAAACGAAATTTGGAGTCTCCTGGTTAAATTTGAGCCTAACCTAACCTAACCTAACCTAACCTAACCTAACCAACGTAACCTAACCTAACCTCCCCAAATTGCAGGTACTGTAACCTATCGTGGATTAGAGTGATTTACGATCAAGTTTATGTGAGAAAACGAAATTTGGAGTCTCCTGGTTAAATTTGAGCCTAACCTAACCTAACCTAACCTAACCTAACCTAACCAACGTAACCTAACCTAACCTCCCCAAATTGCAGGTACTGTAACCTATCGTGGATTAGAGTGATTTACGATCAAGTTTATGTGAGAAAACGAAATTTGGAGTCTCCTGGTTAAATTTGAGCCTAACCTAACCTAACCTAACCTAACCTAACCTAACCAACGTAACCTAACCTAACCTCCCCAAATTGCAGGTACTGTAACCTATCGTGGATTAGAGTGATTTACGATCAAGTTTATGTGAGAAAACGAAATTTGGAGTCTCCTGGTTAAATTTGAGCCTAACCTAACCTAACCTAACCTAACCTAACCTAACCAACGTAACCTAACCTAACCTCCCCAAATTGCAGGTACTGTAACCTATCGTGGATTAGAGTGATTTACGATCAAGTTTATGTGAGAAAACGAAATTTGGAGTCTCCTGGTTAAATTTGAGCCTAACCTAACCTAACCTAACCTAACCTAACCTAACCAACGTAACCTAACCTAACCTCCCCAAATTGCAGGTACTGTAACCTATCGTGGATTAGAGTGATTTACGATCAAGTTTATGTGAGAAAACGAAATTTGGAGTCTCCTGGTTAAATTTGAGCCTAACCTAACCTAACCTAACCTAACCTAACCTAACCTAACCACGTAACCTAACCTAACCTCCCCAAATTGCAGGTACTGTAACCTATCGTGGATTAGAGTGATTTACGATCAAGTTTATGTGAGAAAACGAAATTTGGAGTCTCCTGGTTAAATTTGAGCCTAACCTAACCTAACCTAACCTAACCGAACCTAACCAACGTAACCTAACCTAACCTCCCCAAATTGCAGGTACTGTAACCTATCGTGGATTAGAGTGATTTACGATCAAGTTTATGTGAGAAAACGAAATTTGGAGTCTCCTGCTTAAATTTGAGCCTAACCTAACCTAACCTAACCTAACCTAACCTAACCAACGTAACCTAACCTAACCTCCCCAAATTGCAGGTACTGTAACCTATCGTGGATTAGAGTGATTTACGATCAAGTTTATGTGAGAAAACGAAATTTGGAGTCTCCTGGTTAAATTTGAGCCTAACCTAACCTAACCTAACCTAACCTAACCTAACCTAACCTAACCAACGTAACCTAACCTAACCACCCAAAATTGCAGGTACTGTAACCTATCGTGGATTAGAGTGATTTACGATCAAGTTTATGTGAGAAAGCGAAATTTGGAGTCTCCTGGTTAAATTTGAGCCTAACCTAACCTAACCTAACCTAACCTAACCTAACCAACGTAACCTAACCTAACCTCCCCAAATTGCAGGTACTGTAACCTATCGTGGATTAGAGTGATTTACGATCAAGTTTATGTGAGAAAACGAAATTTGGAGTCTCCTGGTTAAATTTGAGCCTAACCTAACCTAACCTAACCTAACCTAACCTAACCAACGTAACCTAACCTAACCTCCCCAAATTGCAGGTACTGTAACCTATCGTGGATTAGAGTGATTTACGATCAAGTTTATGTGAGAAAACGAAATTTGGAGTCTCCTGGTTAAATTTGAGCCTAACCTAACCTAACCTAACCTAACCTAACCTAACCAACGTAACCTAACCTAACCTCCCCAAATTGCAGGTACTGTAACCTATCGTGGATTAGAGTGATTTACGATCAAGTTTATGTGAGAAAACGAAATTTGGAGTCTCCTGGTTAAATTTGAGCCTAACCTAACCTAACCTAACCTAACCTAACCGAACCGAACCTAACCAACGTAACCTAACCTAACCTCCCCAAATTGCAGGTACTGTAACCTATCGTGGATTAGAGTGATTTACGATCAAGTTTATGTGAGAAAACGAAATTTGGAGTCTCCTGGTTAAATTTGAGCCTAACCTAACCTAACCTAACCTAACCTAACCTAACCAACGTAACCTAACCTAACCTCCCCAAATTGCAGGTACTGTAACCTATCGTGGATTAGAGTGATTTACGATCAAGTTTATGTGAGAAAACGAAATTTGGAGTCTCCTGGTTAAATTTGAGCCTAACCTAACCTAACCTAACCTAACCTAACCGAACCGAACCTAACCAACGTAACCTAACCTAACCTCCCCAAATTGCAGGTACTGTAACCTATCGTGGATTAGAGTGATTTACGATCAAGTTTATGTGAGAAAACGAAATTTGGAGTCTCCTGGTTAAATTTGAGCCTAACCTAACCTAACCTAACCTAACCTAACCTAACCAACGTAACCTAACCTAACCTCCCCAAATTGCAGGTACTGTAACCTATCGTGGATTAGAGTGATTTACGATCAAGTTTATGTGAGAAAACGAAATTTGGAGTCTCCTGGTTAAATTTGAGCCTAACCTAACCTAACCTAACCTAACCTAACCTAACCAACGTAACCTAACCTAACCTCCCCAAATTGCAGGTACTGTAACCTATCGTGGATTAGAGTGATTTACGATCAAGTTTATGTGAGAAAACGAAATTTGGAGTCTCCTGGTTAAATTTGAGCCTAACCTAACCTAACCTAACCTAACCTAACCTAACCAACGTAACCTAACCTAACCTCCCCAAATTGCAGGTACTGTAACCTATCGTGGATTAGAGTGATTTACGATCAAGTTTATGTGAGAAAACGAAATTTGGAGTCTCCTGGTTAAATTTGAGCCTAACCTAACCTAACCTAACCTAACCTAACCGAACCAACCTAACCAACGTAACCTAACCTAACCTCCCCCAAATTGCCGGTACTGTAACCTATCGTGGATTAGAGTGATTTACGATCAAGTTTATGTGAGAAAACGAAATTTGGAGTCTCCTGGTTAAATTTGAGCCTAACCTAACCTAACCTAACCTAACCTAACCTAACCAACGTAACCTAACCTAACCTCCCCAAATTGCAGGTACTGTAACCTATCGTGGATTAGAGTGATTTACGATCAAGTTTATGTGAGAAAACGAAATTTGGAGTCTCCTGGTTAAATTTGAGCCTAACCTAACCTAACCTAACCTAACCTAACCTAACCAACGTAACCTAACCTAACCTCCCCAAATTGCAGGTACTGTAACCTATCGTGGATTAGAGTGATTTACGATCAAGTTTATGTGAGAAAACGAAATTTGGAGTCTCCTGGTTAAATTTGAGCCTAACCTAACCTAACCTAACCTAACCTAACCTAACCAACGTAACCTAACCTAACCTCCCCAAATTGCAGGTACTGTAACCTATCGTGGATTAGAGTGATTTACGATCAAGTTTATGTGAGAAAACGAAATTTGGAGTCTCCTGGTTAAATTTGAGCCTAACCTAACCTAACCTAACCTAACCTAACCTAACCTAACCAACGTAACCTAACCTAACCTCCCCAAATTGCAGGTACTGTAACCTATCGTGGATTAGAGTGATTTACGATCAAGTTTATGTGAGAAAACGAAATTTGGAGTCTCCTGGTTAAATTTGAGCCTAACCTAACCTAACCTAACCTAACCTAACCTAACCAACGTAACCTAACCTAACCTCCCCAAATTGCAGGTACTGTAACCTATCGTGGATTAGAGTGATTTACGATCAAGTTTATGTGAGAAAACGAAATTTGGAGTCTCCTGGTTAAATTTGAGCCTAACCTAACCTAACCTAACCTAACCTAACCTAACCAACGTAACCTAACCTAACCTCCCCAAATTGCAGGTACTGTAACCTATCGTGGATTAGAGTGATTTACGATCAAGTTTATGTGAGAAAACGAAATTTGGAGTCTCCTGGTTAAATTTGAGCCTAACCTAACCTAACCTAACCTAACCTAACCTAACCAACGTAACCTAACCTAACCTCCCCAAATTGCAGG
This sequence comes from Penaeus vannamei, assembly GCF_042767895.1. NCBI lineage: Eukaryota > Metazoa > Arthropoda > Malacostraca > Decapoda > Penaeidae > Penaeus > Penaeus vannamei. The sequence goes on along the minus strand of NC_091592.1, from coordinate 4,121,354 downwards.
TACTGTAACCTATCGTGGATTAGAGTGATTTACGATCAAGTTTATGTGAGAAAACGAAATTTGGAGTCTCCTGGTTAAATTTGAGCCTAACCTAACCTAACCTAACCTAACCTAACCTAACCAACGTAACCTAACCTAACCTCCCCAAATTGCAGGTACTGTAACCTATCGTGGATTAGAGTGATTTACGATCAAGTTTATGTGAGAAAACGAAATTTGGAGTCTCCTGGTTAAATTTGAGCCTAACCTAACCTAACCTAACCTAACCTAACCTAACCAACGTAACCTAACCTAACCTCCCCAAATTGCAGGTACTGTAACCTATCGTGGATTAGAGTGATTTACGATCAAGTTTATGTGAGAAAACGAAATTTGGAGTCTCCTGGTTAAATTTGAGCCTAACCTAACCTAACCTAACCTAACCTAACCTAACCAACGTAACCTAACCTAACCTCCCCAAATTGCAGGTACTGTAACCTATCGTGGATTAGAGTGATTTACGATCAAGTTTATGTGAGAAAACGAAATTTGGAGTCTCCTGGTTAAATTTGAGCCTAACCTAACCTAACCTAACCTAACCTAACCGAACCGAACCTAACCAACGTAACCTAACCTAACCTCCCCAAATTGCAGGTACTGTAACCTATCGTGGATTAGAGTGATTTACGATCAAGTTTATGTGAGAAAACGAAATTTGGAGTCTCCTGGTTAAATTTGAGCCTAACCTAACCTAACCTAACCTAACCTAACCTAACCAACGTAACCTAACCTAACCTCCCCAAATTGCAGGTACTGTAACCTATCGTGGATTAGAGTGATTTACGATCAAGTTTATGTGAGAAAACGAAATTTGGAGTCTCCTGGTTAAATTTGAGCCTAACCTAACCTAACCTAACCTAACCTAACCTAACCAACGTAACCTAACCTAACCTCCCCAAATTGCAGGTACTGTAACCTATCGTGGATTAGAGTGATTTACGATCAAGTTTATGTGAGAAAACGAAATTTGGAGTCTCCTGGTTAAATTTGAGCCTAACCTAACCTAACCTAACCTAACCTAACCTAACCAACGTAACCTAACCTAACCTCCCCAAATTGCAGGTACTGTAACCTATCGTGGATTAGAGTGATTTACGATCAAGTTTATGTGAGAAAACGAAATTTGGAGTCTCCTGGTTAAATTTGAGCCTAACCTAACCTAACCTAACCTAACCTAACCTAACCAACGTAACCTAACCTAACCTCCCCAAATTGCAGGTACTGTAACCTATCGTGGATTAGAGTGATTTACGATCAAGTTTATGTGAGAAAACGAAATTTGGAGTCTCCTGGTTAAATTTGAGCCTAACCTAACCTAACCTAACCTAACCTAACCTAACCAACGTAACCTAACCTAACCTCCCCAAATTGCAGGTACTGTAACCTATCGTGGATTAGAGTGATTTACGATCAAGTTTATGTGAGAAAACGAAATTTGGAGTCTCCTGGTTAAATTTGAGCCTAACCTAACCTAACCTAACCTAACCTAACCTAACCAACGTAACCTAACCTAACCTCCCCAAATTGCAGGTACTGTAACCTATCGTGGATTAGAGTGATTTACGATCAAGTTTATGTGAGAAAACGAAATTTGGAGTCTCCTGGTTAAATTTGAGCCTAACCTAACCTAACCTAACCTAACCTAACCTAACCAACGTAACCTAACCTAACCTCCCCAAATTGCAGGTACTGTAACCTATCGTGGATTAGAGTGATTTACGATCAAGTTTATGTGAGAAAACGAAATTTGGAGTCTCCTGGTTAAATTTGAGCCTAACCTAACCTAACCTAACCTAACCTAACCTAACCAACGTAACCTAACCTAACCTCCCCAAATTGCAGGTACTGTAACCTATCGTGGATTAGAGTGATTTACGATCAAGTTTATGTGAGAAAACGAAATTTGGAGTCTCCTGGTTAAATTTGAGCCTAACCTAACCTAACCTAACCTAACCTAACCTAACCAACGTAACCTAACCTAACCTCCCCAAATTGCAGGTACTGTAACCTATCGTGGATTAGAGTGATTTACGATCAAGTTTATGTGAGAAAACGAAATTTGGAGTCTCCTGGTTAAATTTGAGCCTAACCTAACCTAACCTAACCTAACCTAACCTAACCTAACCTAACCAACGTAACCTAACCTAACCTCCCCAAATTGCAGGTACTGTAACCTATCGTGGATTAGAGTGATTTACGATCAAGTTTATGTGAGAAAACGAAATTTGGAGTCTCCTGGTTAAATTTGAGCCTAACCTAACCTAACCTAACCTAACCTAACCTAACCAACGTAACCTAACCTAACCTCCCCAAATTGCAGGTACTGTAACCTATCGTGGATTAGAGTGATTTACGATCAAGTTTATGTGAGAAAACGAAATTTGGAGTCTCCTGGTTAAATTTGAGCCTAACCTAACCTAACCTAACCTAACCTAACCTAACCAACGTAACCTAACCTAACCTCCCCAAATTGCAGGTACTGTAACCTATCGTGGATTAGAGTGATTTACGATCAAGTTTATGTGAGAAAACGAAATTTGGAGTCTCCTGGTTAAATTTGAGCCTAACCTAACCTAACCTAACCTAACCTAACCGAACCGAACCTAACCAACGTAACCTAACCTAACCTCCCCAAATTGCAGGTACTGTAACCTATCGTGGATTAGAGTGATTTACGATCAAGTTTATGTGAGAAAACGAAATTTGGAGTCTCCTGGTTAAATTTGAGCCTAACCTAACCTAACCTAACCTAACCTAACCTAACCAACGTAACCTAACCTAACCTCCCCAAATTGCAGGTACTGTAACCTATCGTGGATTAGAGTGATTTACGATCAAGTTTATGTGAGAAAACGAAATTTGGAGTCTCCTGGTTAAATTTGAGCCTAACCTAACCTAACCTAACCTAACCTAACCTAACCAACGTAACCTAACCTAACCTCCCCAAATTGCAGGTACTGTAACCTATCGTGGATTAGAGTGATTTACGATCAAGTTTATGTGAGAAAACGAAACTTGGAGTCTCCTGGTTAAATTTGAGCCTAACCTAACCTAACCTAACCTAACCTAACCTAACCAACGTAACCTAACCTAACCTCCCCAAATTGCAGGTACTGTAACCTATCGTGGATTAGAGTGATTTACGATCAAGTTTATGTGAGAAAACGAAATTTGGAGTCTCCTGGTTAAATTTGAGCCTAACCTAACCTAACCTAACCTAACCTAACCTAACCAACGTAACCTAACCTAACCTCCCCAAATTGCAGGTACTGTAACCTATCGTGGATTAGAGTGATTTACGATCAAGTTTATGTGAGAAAACGAAATTTGGAGTCTCCTGGTTAAATTTGAGCCTAACCTAACCTAACCTAACCTAACCTAACCTAACCAACGTAACCTAACCTAACCTCCCCAAATTGCAGGTACTGTAACCTATCGTGGATTAGAGTGATTTACGATCAAGTTTATGTGAGAAAACGAAATTTGGAGTCTCCTGGTTAAATTTGAGCCTAACCTAACCTAACCTAACCTAACCTAACCTAACCGAACCTAACCAACGTAACCTAACCTAACCTCCCCAAATTGCAGGTACTGTAACCTATCGTGGATTAGAGTGATTTACGATCAAGTTTATGTGAGAAAACGAAATTTGGAGTCTCCTGGTTAAATTTGAGCCTAACCTAACCTAACCTAACCTAACCTAACCTAACCAACGTAACCTAACCTAACCTCCCCAAATTGCAGGTACTGTAACCTATCGTGGATTAGAGTGATTTACGATCAAGTTTATGTGAGAAAACGAAATTTGGAGTCTCCTGGTTAAATTTGAGCCTAACCTAACCTAACCTAACCTAACCTAACCTAACCAACGTAACCTAACCTAACCTCCCCAAATTGCAGGTACTGTAACCTATCGTGGATTAGAGTGATTTACGAGCAAGTTTATGTGAGAAAACGAAATTTGGAGTCTCCTGGTTAAATTTGAGCCTAACCTAACCTAACCTAACCTAACCTAACCTAACCAACGTAACCTAACCTAACCTCCCCAAATTGCAGGTACTGTAACCTATCGTGGATTAGAGTGATTTACGATCAAGTTTATGTGAGAAAACGAAATTTGGAGTCTCCTGGTTAAATTTGAGCCTAACCTAACCTAACCTAACCTAACCTAACCTAACCAACGTAACCTAACCTAACCTCCCCAAATTGCAGGTACTGTAACCTATCGTGGATTAGAGTGATTTACGATCAAGTTTATGTGAGAAAACGAAATTTGGAGTCTCCTGGTTAAATTTGAGCCTAACCTAACCTAACCTAACCTAACCTAACCTAACCAACGTAACCTAACCTAACCTCCCCAAATTGCAGGTACTGTAACCTATCGTGGATTAGAGTGATTTACGATCAAGTTTATGTGAGAACACGAAATTTGGCGTCTCCTGGTTAAATTTGAGCCTAACCTAACCTAACCTAACCTAACCTAACCTAACCAACGTAACCTAACCTAACCTCCCCAAATTGCAGGTACTGTAACCTATCGTGGATTAGAGTGATTTACGATCAAGTTTATGTGAGAAAACGAAATTTGGAGTCTCCTGGTTAAATTTGAGCCTAACCTAACCTAACCTAACCTAACCTAACCTAACCAACGTAACCTAACCTAACCTCCCCAAATTGCAGGTACTGTAACCTATCGTGGATTAGAGTGATTTACGATCAAGTTTATGTGAGAAAACGAAATTTGGAGTCTCCTGGTTAAATTTGAGCCTAACCTAACCTAACCTAACCTAACCTAACCTAACCAACGTAACCTAACCTAACCTCCCCAAATTGCAGGTACTGTAACCTATCGTGGATTAGAGTGATTTACGATCAAGTTTATGTGAGAAAACGAAATTTGGAGTCTCCTGGTTAAATTTGAGCCTAACCTAACCTAACCTAACCTAACCTAACCTAACCAACGTAACCTAACCTAACCTCCCCAAATTGCAGGTACTGTAACCTATCGTGGATTAGAGTGATTTACGATCAAGTTTATGTGAGAAAACGAAATTTGGAGTCTCCTGGTTAAATTTGAGCCTAACCTAACCTAACCTAACCTAACCTAACCTAACCAACGTAACCTAACCTAACCTCCCCAAATTGCAGGTACTGTAACCTATCGTGGATTAGAGTGATTTACGATCAAGTTTGTGAGAAAACGAAATGTGGAGTCTCCTGGTTAAATTTGAGCCTAACCTAACCTAACCTAACCTAACCTAACCTAACCAACGTAACCTAACCTAACCTCCCCAAATTGCAGGTACTGTAACCTATCGTGGATTAGAGTGATTTACGATCAAGTTTATGTGAGAAAACGAAATTTGGAGTCTCCTGGTTAAATTTGAGCCTAACCTAACCTAACCTAACCTAACCTAACCTAACCAACGTAACCTAACCTAACCTCCCCAAATTGCAGGTACTGTAACCTATCGTGGATTAGAGTGATTTACGATCAAGTTTATGTGAGAAAACGAAATTTGGAGTCTCCTGGTTAAATTTGAGCCTAACCTAACCTAACCTAACCTAACCTAACCTAACCAACGTAACCTAACCTAACCTCCCCAAATTGCAGGTACTGTAACCTATCGTGGATTAGAGTGATTTACGATCAAGTTTATGTGAGAAAACGAAATTTGGAGTCTCCTGGTTAAATTTGAGCCTAACCTAACCTAACCTAACCTAACCTAACCTAACCAACGTAACCTAACCTAACCTCCCCAAATTGCAGGTACTGTAACCTATCGTGGATTAGAGTGATTTACGATCAAGTTTATGTGAGAAAACGAAATTTGGAGTCTCCTGGTTAAATTTGAGCCTAACCTAACCTAACCTAACCTAACCTAACCTAACCAACGTAACCTAACCTAACCTCCCCAAATTGCAGGTACTGTAACCTATCGTGGATTAGAGTGATTTACGATCAAGTTTATGTGAGAAAACGAAATTTGGAGTCTCCTGGTTAAATTTGAGCCTAACCTAACCTAACCTAACCTAACCTAACCTAACCAACGTAACCTAACCTAACCTCCCCAAATTGCAGGTACTGTAACCTATCGTGGATTAGAGTGATTTACGATCAAGTTTATGTGAGAAAACGAAATTTGGAGTCTCCTGGTTAAATTTGAGCCTAACCTAACCTAACCTAACCTAACCTAACCTAACCAACGTAACCTAACCTAACCTCCCCAAATTGCAGGTACTGTAACCTATCGTGGATTAGAGTGATTTACGATCAAGTTTATGTGAGAAAACGAAATTTGGAGTCTCCTGGTTAAATTTGAGCCTAACCTAACCTAACCTAACCTAACCTAACCTAACCAACGTAACCTAACCTAACCTCCCCAAATTGCAGGTACTGTAACCTATCGTGGATTAGAGTGATTTACGATCAAGTTTATGTGAGAAAACGAAATTTGGAGTCTCCTGGTTAAATTTGAGCCTAACCTAACCTAACCTAACCTAACCTAACCTAACCAACGTAACCTAACCTAACCTCCCCAAATTGCAGGTACTGTAACCTATCGTGGATTAGAGTGATTTACGATCAAGTTTATGTGAGAAAACGAAATTTGGAGTCTCCTGGTTAAATTTGAGCCTAACCTAACCTAACCTAACCTAACCTAACCTAACCAACGTAACCTAACCTAACCTCCCCAAATTGCAGGTACTGTAACCTATCGTGGATTAGAGTGATTTACGATCAAGTTTATGTGAGAAAACGAAATTTGGAGTCTCCTGGTTAAATTTGAGCCTAACCTAACCTAACCTAACCTAACCTAACCTAACCAACGTAACCTAACCTAACCTCCCCAAATTGCAGGTACTGTAACCTATCGTGGATTAGAGTGATTTACGATCAAGTTTATGTGAGAAAACGAAATTTGGAGTCTCCTGGTTAAATTTGAGCCTAACCTAACCTAACCTAACCTAACCTAACCTAACCAACGTAACCTAACCTAACCTCCCCAAATTGCAGGTACTGTAACCTATCGTGGATTAGAGTGATTTACGATCAAGTTTATGTGAGAAAACGAAATTTGGAGTCTCCTGGTTAAATTTGAGCCTAACCTAACCTAACCTAACCTAACCTAACCTAACCAACGTAACCTAACCTAACCTCCCCAAATTGCAGGTACTGTAACCTATCGTGGATTAGAGTGATTTACGATCAAGTTTATGTGAGAAAACGAAATTTGGAGTCTCCTGGTTAAATTTGAGCCTAACCTAACCTAACCTAACCTAACCTAACCTAACCAACGTAACCTAACCTAACCTCCCCAAATTGCAGGTACTGTAACCTATCGTGGATTAGAGTGATTTACGATCAAGTTTATGTGAGAAAACGAAATTTGGAGTCTCCTGGTTAAATTTGAGCCTAACCTAACCTAACCTAACCTAACCTAACCTAACCAACGTAACCTAACCTAACCTCCCCAAATTGCAGGTACTGTAACCTATCGTGGATTAGAGTGATTTACGATCAAGTTTATGTGAGAAAACGAAATTTGGAGTCTCCTGGTTAAATTTGAGCCTAACCTAACCTAACCTAACCTAACCTAACCGAACCGAACCTAACCAACGTAACCTAACCTAACCTCCCCAAATTGCAGGTACTGTAACCTATCGTGGATTAGAGTGATTTACGATCAAGTTTATGTGAGAAAACGAAATTTGGAGTCTCCTGGTTAAATTTGAGCCTAACCTAACCTAACCTAACCTAACCTAACCAACGTAACCTAACCTAACCTCCCCAAATTGCAGGTACTGTAACCTATCGTGGATTAGAGTGATTTACGATCAAGTTTATGTGAGAAAACGAAATTTGGAGTCTCCTGGTTAAATTTGAGCCTAACCTAACCTAACCTAACCTAACCTAACCTAACCAACGTAACCTAACCTAACCTCCCCAAATTGCAGGTACTGTAACCTATCGTGGATTAGAGTGATTTACGATCAAGTTTATGTGAGAAAACGAAATTTGGAGTCTCCTGGTTAAATTTGAGCCTAACCTAACCTAACCTAACCTAACCTAACCTAACCAACGTAACCTAACCTAACCTCCCCAAATTGCAGGTACTGTAACCTATCGTGGATTAGAGTGATTTACGATCAAGTTTATGTGAGAAAACGAAATTTGGAGTCTCCTGGTTAAATTTGAGCCTAACCTAACCTAACCTAACCTAACCTAACCTAACCAACGTAACCTAACCTAACCTCCCCAAATTGCAGGTACTGTAACCTATCGTGGATTAGAGTGATTTACGATCAAGTTTATGTGAGAAAACGAAATTTGGAGTCTCCTGGTTAAATTTGAGCCTAACCTAACCTAACCTAACCTAACCTAACCTAACCAACGTAACCTAACCTAACCTCCCCAAATTGCAGGTACTGTAACCTATCGTGGATTAGAGTGATTTACGATCAAGTTTATGTGAGAAAACGAAATTTGGAGTCTCCTGGTTAAATTTGAGCCTAACCTAACCTAACCTAACCTAACCTAACCTAACCAACGTAACCTAACCTAACCTCCCCAAATTGCAGGTACTGTAACCTATCGTGGATTAGAGTGATTTACGATCAAGTTTATGTGAGAAAACGAAATTTGGAGTCTCCTGGTTAAATTTGAGCCTAACCTAACCTAACCTAACCTAACCTAACCTAACCAACGTAACCTAACCTAACCTCCCCAAATTGCAGGTACTGTAACCTATCGTGGATTAGAGTGATTTACGATCAAGTTTATGTGAGAAAACGAAATTTGGAGTCTCCTGGTTAAATTTGAGCCTAACCTAACCTAACCTAACCTAACCTAACCTAACCAACGTAACCTAACCTAACCTCCCCAAATTGCAGGTACTGTAACCTATCGTGGATTAGAGTGATTTACGATCAAGTTTATGTGAGAAAACGAAATTTGGAGTCTCCTGGTTAAATTTGAGCCTAACCTAACCTAACCTAACCTAACCTAACCTAACCAACGTAACCTAACCTAACCTCCCCAAATTGCAGGTACTGTAACCTATCGTGGATTAGAGTGATTTACGATCAAGTTTATGTGAGAAAACGAAATTTGGAGTCTCCTGGTTAAATTTGAGCCTAACCTAACCTAACCTAACCTAACCTAACCTAACCAACGTAACCTAACCTAACCTCCCCAAATTGCAGGTACTGTAACCTATCGTGGATTAGAGTGATTTACGATCAAGTTTATGTGAGAAAACGAAATTTGGAGTCTCCTGGTTAAATTTGAGCCTAACCTAACCTAACCTAACCTAACCTAACCTAACCGAACCTAACCAACGTAACCTAACCTAACCTCCCCAAATTGCAGGTACTGTAACCTATCGTGGATTAGAGTGATTTACGATCAAGTTTATGTGAGAAAACGAAATTTGGAGTCTCCTGGTTAAATTTGAGCCTAACCTAACCTAACCTAACCTAACCTAACCTAACCAACGTAACCTAACCTAACCTCCCCAAATTGCAGGTACTGTAACCTATCGTGGATTAGAGTGATTTACGATCAAGTTTATGTGAGAAAACGAAATTTGGAGTCTCCTGGTTAAATTTGAGCCTAACCTAACCTAACCTAACCTAACCTAACCTAACCAACGTAACCTAACCTAACCTCCCCAAATTGCAGGTACTGTAACCTATCGTGGATTAGAGTGATTGACGATCAAGTTTATGTGAGAAAACGAAATTTGGAGTCTCCTGGTTAAATTTGAGCCTAACCTAACCTAACCTAACCTAACCTAACCTAACCAACGTAACCTAACCTAACCTCCCCAAATTGCAGGTACTGTAACCTATCGTGGATTAGAGTGATTTACGATCAAGTTTATGTGAGAAAACGAAATTTGGAGTCTCCTGGTTAAATTTGAGCCTAACCTAACCTAACCTAACCTAACCTAACCTAACCAACGTAACCTAACCTAACCTCCCCAAATTGCAGGTACTGTAACCTATCGTGGATTAGAGTGATTTACGATCAAGTTTATGTGAGAAAACGAAATTTGGAGTCTCCTGGTTAAATTTGAGCCTAACCTAACCTAACCTAACCTAACCTAACCTAACCAACGTAACCTAACCTAACCTCCCCAAATTGCAGGTACTGTAACCTATCGTGGATTAGAGTGATTTACGATCAAGTTTATGTGAGAAAACGAAATTTGGAGTCTCCTGGTTAAATTTGAGCCTAACCTAACCTAACCTAACCTAACCTAACCTAACCAACGTAACCTAACCTAACCTCCCCAAATTGCAGGTACTGTAACCTATCGTGGATTAGAGTGATTTACGATCAAGTTTATGTGAGAAAACGAAATTTGGAGTCTCCTGGTTAAATTTGAGCCTAACCTAACCTAACCTAACCTAACCTAACCTAACCAACGTAACCTAACCTAACCTCCCCAAATTGCAGGTACTGTAACCTATCGTGGATTAGAGTGATTTACGATCAAGTTTATGTGAGAAAACGAAATTTGGAGTCTCCTGGTTAAATTTGAGCCTAACCTAACCTAACCTAACCTAACCTAACCTAACCAACGTAACCTAACCTAACCTCCCCAAATTGCAGGTACTGTAACCTATCGTGGATTAGAGTGATTTACGATCAAGTTTATGTGAGAAAACGAAATTTGGAGTCTCCTGGTTAAATTTGAGCCTAACCTAACCTAACCTAACCTAACCTAACCTAACCAACGTAACCTAACCTAACCTCCCCAAATTGCAGGTACTGTAACCTATCGTGGATTAGAGTGATTTACGATCAAGTTTATGTGAGAAAACGAAATTTGGAGTCTCCTGGTTAAATTTGAGCCTAACCTAACCTAACCTAACCTAACCTAACCTAACCTAACCTAACCAACGTAACCTAACCTAACCTCCCCAAATTGCAGGTACTGTAACCTATCGTGGATTAGAGTGATTTACGATCAAGTTTATGTGAGAAAACGAAATTTGGAGTCTCCTGGTTAAATTTGAGCCTAACCTAACCTAACCTAACCTAACCTAACCTAACCAACCTAACCAACGTAACCTAACCTAACCTCCCCAAATTGCAGGTACTGTAACCTATCGTGGATTAGAGTGATTTACGATCAAGTTTATGTGAGAAAACGAAATTTGGAGTCTCCTGGTTAAATTTGAGCCTAACCTAACCTAACCTAACCTAACCTAACCTAACCAACGTAACCTAACCTAACCTCCCCAAATTGCAGGTACTGTAACCTATCGTGGATTAGAGTGATTTACGATCAAGTTTATGTGAGAAAACGAAATTTGGAGTCTCCTGGTTAAATTTGAGCCTAACCTAACCTAACCTAACCTAACCTAACCTAACCAACGTAACCTAACCTAACCTCCCCAAATTGCAGGTACTGTAACCTATCGTGGATTAGAGTGATTTACGATCAAGTTTATGTGAGAAAACGAAATTTGGAGTCTCCTGGTTAAATTTGAGCCTAACCTAACCTAACCTAACCTAACCTAACCTAACCAACGTAACCTAACCTAACCTCCCCAAATTGCAGGTACTGTAACCTATCGTGGATTAGAGTGATTTACGATCAAGTTTATGTGAGAAAACGAAATTTGGAGTCTCCTGGTTAAATTTGAGCCTAACCTAACCTAACCTAACCTAACCTAACCTAACCAACGTAACCTAACCTAACCTCCCCAAATTGCAGGTACTGTAACCTATCGTGGATTAGAGTGATTTACGATCAAGTTTATGTGAGAAAACGAAATTTGGAGTCTCCTGGTTAAATTTGAGCCTAACCTAACCTAACCTAACCTAACCTAACCTAACCTAACCTAACCAACGTAACCTAACCTAACCTCCCCAAATTGCAGGTACTGTAACCTATCGTGGATTAGAGTGATTTACGATCAAGTTTATGTGAGAAAACGAAATTTGGAGTCTCCTGGTTAAATTTGAGCCTAACCTAACCTAACCTAACCTAACCTAACCTAACCAACGTAACCTAACCTAACCTCCCCAAATTGCAGGTACTGTAACCTATCGTGGATTAGAGTGATTTACGATCAAGTTTATGTGAGAAAACGAAATTTGGAGTCTCCTGGTTAAATTTGAGCCTAACCTAACCTAACCTAACCTAACCTAACCTAACCAACGTAACCTAACCTAACCTCCCCAAATTGCAGGTACTGTAACCTATCGTGGATTAGAGTGATTTACGATCAAGTTTATGTGAGAAAACGAAATTTGGAGTCTCCTGGTTAAATTTGAGCCTAACCTAACCTAACCTAACCTAACCTAACCTAACCAACGTAACCTAACCTAACCTCCCCAAATTGCAGGTACTGTAACCTATCGTGGATTAGAGTGATTTACGATCAAGTTTATGTGAGAAAACGAAATTTGGAGTCTCCTGGTTAAATTTGAGCCTAACCTAACCTAACCTAACCTAACCTAACCTAACCTAACCTAACCAACGTAACCTAACCTAACCTCCCCAAATTGCAGGTACTGTAACCTATCGTGGATTAGAGTGATTTACGATCAAGTTTATGTGAGAAAACGAAATTTGGAGTCTCCTGGTTAAATTTGAGCCTAACCTAACCTAACCTAACCTAACCTAACCTAACCAACGTAACCTAACCTAACCTCCCCAAATTGCAGGTACTGTAACCTATCGTGGATTAGAGTGATTTACGATCAAGTTTATGTGAGAAAACGAAATTTGGAGTCTCCTGGTTAAATTTGAGCCTAACCTAACCTAACCTAACCTAACCTAACCTAACCAACGTAACCTAACCTAACCTCCCCAAATTGCAGGTACTGTAACCTATCGTGGATTAGAGTGATTTACGATCAAGTTTATGTGAGAAAACGAAATTTGGAGTCTCCTGGTTAAATTTGAGCCTAACCTAACCTAACCTAACCTAACCTAACCGAACCGAACCTAACCAACGTAACCTAACCTAACCTCCCCAAATTGCAGGTACTGTAACCTATCGTGGATTAGAGTGATTTACGATCAAGTTTATGTGAGAAAACGAAATTTGGAGTCTCCTGGTTAAATTTGAGCCTAACCTAACCTAACCTAACCTAACCTAACCTAACCAACGTAACCTAACCTAACCTCCCCAAATTGCAGGTACTGTAACCTATCGTGGATTAGAGTGATTTACGATCAAGTTTATGTGAGAAAACGAAATTTGGAGTCTCCTGGTTAAATTTGAGCCTAACCTAACCTAACCTAACCTAACCTAACCTAACCAACGTAACCTAACCTAACCTCCCCAAATTGCAGGTACTGTAACCTATCGTGGATTAGAGTGATTTACGATCAAGTTTATGTGAGAAAACGAAATTTGGAGTCTCCTGGTTAAATTTGAGCCTAACCTAACCTAACCTAACCTAACCTAACCTAACCAACGTAACCTAACCTAACCTCCCCAAATTGCAGGTACTGTAACCTATCGTGGATTAGAGTGATTTACGATCAAGTTTATGTGAGAAAACGAAATTTGGAGTCTCCTGGTTAAATTTGAGCCTAACCTAACCTAACCTAACCTAACCTAACCTAACCAACGTAACCTAACCTAACCTCCCCAAATTGCAGGTACTGTAACCTATCGTGGATTAGAGTGATTTACGATCAAGTTTATGTGAGAAAACGAAATTTGGAGTCTCCTGGTTAAATTTGAGCCTAACCTAACCTAACCTAACCTAACCTAACCTAACCAACGTAACCTAACCTAACCTCCCCAAATTGCAGGTACTGTAACCTATCGTGGATTAGAGTGATTTACGATCAAGTTTATGTGAGAAAACGAAATTTGGAGTCTCCTGGTTAAATTTGAGCCTAACCTAACCTAACCTAACCTAACCTAACCTAACCAACGTAACCTAACCTAACCTCCCCAAATTGCAGGTACTGTAACCTATCGTGGATTAGAGTGATTTACGATCAAGTTTATGTGAGAAAACGAAATTTGGAGTCTCCTGGTTAAATTTGAGCCTAACCTAACCTAACCTAACCTAACCTAACCTAACCAACGTAACCTAACCTAACCTCCCCAAATTGCAGGTACTGTAACCTATCGTGGATTAGAGTGATTTACGATCAAGTTTATGTGAGAAAACGAAATTTGGAGTCTCCTGGTTAAATTTGAGCCTAACCTAACCTAACCTAACCTAACCTAACCTAACCAACGTAACCTAACCTAACCTCCCCAAATTGCAGGTACTGTAACCTATCGTGGATTAGAGTGATTTACGATCAAGTTTATGTGAGAAAACGAAATTTGGAGTCTCCTGGTTAAATTTGAGCCTAACCTAACCTAACCTAACCTAACCTAACCTAACCAACGTAACCTAACCTAACCTCCCCAAATTGCAGGTACTGTAACCTATCGTGGATTAGAGTGATTTACGATCAAGTTTATGTGAGAAAACGAAATTTGGAGTCTCCTGGTTAAATTTGAGCCTAACCTAACCTAACCTAACCTAACCTAACCTAACCAACGTAACCTAACCTAACCTCCCCAAATTGCAGGTACTGTAACCTATCGTGGATTAGAGTGATTTACGATCAAGTTTATGTGAGAAAACGAAATTTGGAGTCTCCTGGTTAAATTTGAGCCTAACCTAACCTAACCTAACCTAACCTAACCTAACCAACGTAACCTAACCTAACCTCCCCAAATTGCAGGTACTGTAACCTATCGTGGATTAGAGTGATTTACGATCAAGTTTATGTGAGAAAACGAAATTTGGAGTCTCCTGGTTAAATTTGAGCCTAACCTAACCTAACCTAACCTAACCTAACCGAACCGAACCTAACCAACGTAACCTAACCTAACCTCCCCAAATTGCAGGTACTGTAACCTATCGTGGATTAGAGTGATTTACGATCAAGTTTATGTGAGAAAACGAAATTTGGAGTCTCCTGGTTAAATTTGAGCCTAACCTAACCTAACCTAACCTAACCTAACCTAACCAACGTAACCTAACCTAACCTCCCCAAATTGCAGGTACTGTAACCTATCGTGGATTAGAGTGATTTACGATCAAGTTTATGTGAGAAAACGAAATTTGGAGTCTCCTGGTTAAATTTGAGCCTAACCTAACCTAACCTAACCTAACCTAACCTAACCAACGTAACCTAACCTAACCTCCCCAAATTGCAGGTACTGTAACCTATCGTGGATTAGAGTGATTTACGATCAAGTTTGTGAGAAAACGAAATGTGGAGTCTCCTGGTTAAATTTGAGCCTAACCTAACCTAACCTAACCTAACCTAACCTAACCAACGTAACCTAACCTAACCTCCCCAAATTGCAGGTACTGTAACCTATCGTGGATTAGAGTGATTTACGATCAAGTTTATGTGAGAAAACGAAATTTGGAGTCTCCTGGTTAAATTTGAGCCTAACCTAACCTAACCTAACCTAACCTAACCTAACCAACGTAACCTAACCTAACCTCCCCAAATTGCAGGTACTGTAACCTATCGTGGATTAGAGTGATTTACGATCAAGTTTATGTGAGAAAACGAAATTTGGAGTCTCCTGGTTAAATTTGAGCCTAACCTAACCTAACCTAACCTAACCAACGTAACCTTACCTAACCTCCCCAAATTGCAGGTACTGTAACCAATCGTGGATTAGAGTGATTTACGATCAAGTTTATGTGAGAAAACGAAATTTGGAGTCTCCTGGTTAAATTTGAGCCTAACCTAACCTAACCTAACCTAACCTAACCTAACCAACGTAACCTAACCTAACCTCCCCAAATTGCAGGTACTGTAACCTATCGTGGATTAGAGTGATTTACGATCAAGTTTATGTGAGAAAACGAAATTTGGAGTCTCCTGGTTAAATTTGAGCCTAACCTAACCTAACCTAACCTAACCTAACCTAACCAACGTAACCTAACCTAACCTCCCCAAATTGCAGGTACTGTAACCTATCGTGGATTAGAGTGATTTACGATCAAGTTTATGTGAGAAAACGAAATTTGGAGTCTCCTGGTTAAATTTGAGCCTAACCTAACCTAACCTAACCTAACCTAACCTAACCAACGTAACCTAACCTAACCTCCCCAAATTGCAGGTACTGTAACCTATCGTGGATTAGAGTGATTTACGATCAAGTTTATGTGAGAAAACGAAATTTGGAGTCTCCTGGTTAAATTTGAGCCTAACCTAACCTAACCTAACCTAACCTAACCTAACCAACGTAACCTAACCTAACCTCCCCAAATTGCAGGTACTGTAACCTATCGTGGATTAGAGTGATTTACGATCAAGTTTATGTGAGAAAACGAAATTTGGAGTCTCCTGGTTAAATTTGAGCCTAACCTAACCTAACCTAACCTAACCTAACCTAACCAACGTAACCTAACCTAACCTCCCCAAATTGCAGGTACTGTAACCTATCGTGGATTAGAGTGATTTACGATCAAGTTTATGTGAGAAAACGAAATTTGGAGTCTCCTGGTTAAATTTGAGCCTAACCTAACCTAACCTAACCTAACCTAACCTAACCAACGTAACCTAACCTAACCTCCCCAAATTGCAGGTACTGTAACCTATCGTGGATTAGAGTGATTTACGATCAAGTTTATGTGAGAAAACGAAATTTGGAGTCTCCTGGTTAAATTTGAGCCTAACCTAACCTAACCTAACCTAACCTAACCTAACCAACGTAACCTAACCTAACCTCCCCAAATTGCAGGTACTGTAACCTATCGTGGATTAGAGTGATTTACGATCAAGTTTATGTGAGAACACGAAATTTGGAGTCTCCTGGTTAAATTTGAGCCTAACCTAACCTAACCTAACCTAACCTAACCTAACCAACGTAACCTAACCTAACCTCCCCAAATTGCAGGTACTGTAACCTATCGTGGATTAGAGTGATTTACGATCAAGTTTATGTGAGAAAACGAAATTTGGAGTCTCCTGGTTAAATTTGAGCCTAACCTAACCTAACCTAACCTAACCTAACCTAACCAACGTAACCTAACCTAACCTCCCCAAATTGCAGGTACTGTAACCTATCGTGGATTAGAGTGATTTACGATCAAGTTTATGTGAGAAAACGAAATTTGGAGTCTCCTGGTTAAATTTGAGCCTAACCTAACCTAACCTAACCTAACCTAACCTAACCAACGTAACCTAACCTAACCTCCCCAAATTGCAGGTACTGTAACCTATCGTGGATTAGAGTGATTTACGATCAAGTTTATGTGAGAAAACGAAATTTGGAGTCTCCTGGTTAAATTTGAGCCTAACCTAACCTAACCTAACCTAACCTAACCTAACCAACGTAACCTAACCTAACCTCCCCAAATTGCAGGTACTGTAACCTATCGTGGATTAGAGTGATTTACGATCAAGTTTATGTGAGAAAACGAAATTTGGAGTCTCCTGGTTAAATTTGAGCCTAACCTAACCTAACCTAACCTAACCTAACCTAACCAACGTAACCTAACCTAACCTCCCCAAATTGCAGGTACTGTAACCTATCGTGGATTAGAGTGATTTACGATCAAGTTTATGTGAGAAAACGAAATTTGGAGTCTCCTGGTTAAATTTGAGCCTAACCTAACCTAACCTAACCTAACCTAACCTAACCAACGTAACCTAACCTAACCTCCCCAAATTGCAGGTACTGTAACCTATCGTGGATTAGAGTGATTTACGATCAAGTTTATGTGAGAAAACGAAATTTGGAGTCTCCTGGTTAAATTTGAGCCTAACCTAACCTAACCTAACCTAACCTAACCTAACCAACGTAACCTAACCTAACCTCCCCAAATTGCAGGTACTGTAACCTATCGTGGATTAGAGTGATTTACGATCAAGTTTATGTGAGAAAACGAAATTTGGAGTCTCCTGGTTAAATTTGAGCCTAACCTAACCTAACCTAACCTAACCTAACCTAACCAACGTAACCTAACCTAACCTCCCCAAATTGCAGGTACTGTAACCTATCGTGGATTAGAGTGATTTACGATCAAGTTTATGTGAGAAAACGAAATTTGGAGTCTCCTGGTTAAATTTGAGCCTAACCTAACCTAACCTAACCTAACCTAACCTAACCAACGTAACCTAACCTAACCTCCCCAAATTGCAGGTACTGTAACCTATCGTGGATTAGAGTGATTTACGATCAAGTTTATGTGAGAAAACGAAATTTGGAGTCTCCTGGTTAAATTTGAGCCTAACCTAACCTAACCTAACCTAACCTAACCTAACCAACGTAACCTAACCTAACCTCCCCAAATTGCAGGTACTGTAACCTATCGTGGATTAGAGTGATTTACGATCAAGTTTATGTGAGAAAACGAAATTTGGAGTCTCCTGGTTAAATTTGAGCCTAACCTAACCTAACCTAACCTAACCTAACCTAACCAACGTAACCTAACCTAACCTCCCCAAATTGCAGGTACTGTAACCTATCGTGGATTAGAGTGATTTACGATCAAGTTTATGTGAGAAAACGAAATTTGGAGTCTCCTGGTTAAATTTGAGCCTAACCTAACCTAACCTAACCTAACCTAACCTAACCAACGTGACCTAACCTAACCTCCCCAAATTGCAGGTACTGTAACCTATCGTGGATTTGAGTGATTTACGATCAAGTTTATGTGAGAAAACGAAATTTGGAGTCTCCTGGTTAAATTTGAGCCTAACCTAACCTAACCTAACCTAACCTAACCTAACCAACGTAACCTAACCTAACCTCCCCAAATTGCAGGTACTGTAACCTATCGTGGATTAGAGTGATTTACGATCAAGTTTATGTGAGAAAACGAAATTTGGAGTCTCCTGGTTAAATTTGAGCCTAACCTAACCTAACCTAACCTAACCTAACTGAACCTAACCAACGTAACCTAACCTAACCTCCCCAAATTGCAGGTACTGTAACCTATCGTGGATTAGAGTGATTTACGATCAAGTTTATGTGAGAAAACGAAATTTGGAGTCTCCTGGTTAAATTTGAGCCTAACCTAACCTAACCTAACCTAACCTAACCTAACCAACGTAACCTAACCTAACCTCCCCAAATTGCAGGTACTGTAACCTATCGTGGATTAGAGTGATTTACGATCAAGTTTATGTGAGAAAACGAAATTTGGAGTCTCCTGGTTAAATTTGAGCCTAACCTAACCTAACCTAACCTAACCTAACCTAACCAACGTAACCTAACCTAACCTCCCCAAATTGCAGGTACTGTAACCTATCGTGGATTAGAGTGATTTACGATCAAGTTTATGTGAGAAAACGAAATTTGGAGTCTCCTGGTTAAATTTGAGCCTAACCTAACCTAACCTAACCTAACCTAACCTAACCAACGTAACCTAACCTAACCTCCCCAAATTGCAGGTACTGTAACCTATCGTGGATTAGAGTGATTTACGATCAAGTTTATGTGAGAAAACGAAATTTGGAGTCTCCTGGTTAAATTTGAGCCTAACCTAACCTAACCTAACCTAACCTAACCTAACCAACGTAACCTAACCTAACCTCCCCAAATTGCAGGTACTGTAACCTATCGTGGATTAGAGTGATTTACGATCAAGTTTATGTGAGAAAACGAAATTTGGAGTCTCCTGGTTAAATTTGAGCCTAACCTAACCTAACCTAACCTAACCTAACCAACGTAACCTAACCTAACCTCCCCAAATTGCAGGTACTGTAACCTATCGTGGATTAGAGTGATTTACGATCAAGTTTATGTGAGAAAACGAAATTTGGAGTCTCCTGGTTAAATTTGAGCCTAACCTAACCTAACCTAACCTAACCTAACCTAACCAACGTAACCTAACCTAACCTCCCCAAATTGCAGGTACTGTAACCTATCGTGGATTAGAGTGATTTACGATCAAGTTTATGTGAGAAAACGAAATTTGGAGTCTCCTGGTTAAATTTGAGCCTAACCTAACCTAACCTAACCTAACCTAACCTAACCAACGTAACCTAACCTAACCTCCCCAAATTGCAGCTACTGTAACCTATCGTGGATTAGAGTGATTTACGATCAAGTTTATGTGAGAAAACGAAATTTGGAGTCTCCTGGTTAAATTTGAGCCTAACCTAACCTAACCTAACCTAACCTAACCTAACCAACGTAACCTAACCTAACCTCCCCAAATTGCAGGTACTGTAACCTATCGTGGATTAGAGTGATTTACGATCAAGTTTATGTGAGAAAACGAAATTTGGAGTCTCCTGGTTAAATTTGAGCCTAACCTAACCTAACCTAACCTAACCTAACCAACGTAACCTAACCTAACCTCCCCAAATTGCAGGTACTGTAACCTATCGTGGATTAGAGTGATTTACGATCAAGTTTATGTGAGAAAACGAAATTTGGAGTCTCCTGGTTAAATTTGAGCCTAACCTAACCTAACCTAACCTAACCTAACCTAACCAACGTAACCTAACCTAACCTCCCCAAATTGCAGGTACTGTAACCTATCGTGGATTAGAGTGATTTACGATCAAGTTTATGTGAGAAAACGAAATTTGGAGTCTCCTGGTTAAATTTGAGCCTAACCTAACCTAACCTAACCTAACCTAACCTAACCAACGTAACCTAACCTAACCTCCCCAAATTGCAGGTACTGTAACCTATCGTGGATTAGAGTGATTTACGATCAAGTTTATGTGAGAAAACGAAATTTGGAGTCTCCTGGTTAAATTTGAGCCTAACCTAACCTAACCTAACCTAACCTAACCTAACCAACGTAACCTAACCTAACCTCCCCAAATTGCAGGTACTGTAACCTATCGTGGATTAGAGTGATTTACGATCAAGTTTATGTGAGAAAACGAAATTTGGAGTCTCCTGGTTAAATTTGAGCCTAACCTAACCTAACCTAACCTAACCTAACCTAACCAACGTAACCTAACCTAACCTCCCCAAATTGCAGGTACTGTAACCTATCGTGGATTAGAGTGATTTACGATCAAGTTTATGTGAGAAAACGAAATTTGGAGTCTCCTGGTTAAATTTGAGCCTAACCTAACCTAACCTAACCTAACCTAACCTAACCAACGTAACCTAACCTAACCTCCCCAAATTGCAGGTACTGTAACCTATCGTGGATTAGAGTGATTTACGATCAAGTTTATGTGAGAAAACGAAATTTGGAGTCTCCTGGTTAAATTTGAGCCTAACCTAACCTAACCTAACCTAACCTAACCTAACCAACGTAACCTAACCTAACCTCCCCAAATTGCAGGTACTGTAACCTATCGTGGATTAGAGTGATTTACGATCAAGTTTATGTGAGAAAACGAAATTTGGAGTCTCCTGGTTAAATTTGAGCCTAACCTAACCTAACCTAACCTAACCTAACCTAACCAACGTAACCTAACCTAACCTCCCCAAATTGCAGGTACTGTAACCTATCGTGGATTAGAGTGATTTACGATCAAGTTTATGTGAGAAAACGAAATTTGGAGTCTCCTGGTTAAATTTGAGCCTAACCTAACCTAACCTAACCTAACCTAACCTAACCAACGTAACCTAACCTAACCTCCCCAAATTGCAGGTACTGTAACCTATCGTGGATTAGAGTGATTTACGATCAAGTTTATGTGAGAAAACGAAATTTGGAGTCTCCTGGTTAAATTTGAGCCTAACCTAACCTAACCTAACCTAACCTAACCTAACCAACGTAACCTAACCTAACCTCCCCAAATTGCAGGTACTGTAACCTATCGTGGATTAGAGTGATTTACGATCAAGTTTATGTGAGAAAACGAAATTTGGAGTCTCCTGGTTAAATTTGAGCCTAACCTAACCTAACCTAACCTAACCTAACCTAACCAACGTAACCTAACCTAACCTCCCCAAATTGCAGGTACTGTAACCTATCGTGGATTAGAGTGATTTACGATCAAGTTTATGTGAGAAAACGAAATTTGGAGTCTCCTGGTTAAATTTGAGCCTAACCTAACCTAACCTAACCTAACCTAACCTAACCAACGTAACCTAACCTAACCTCCCCAAATTGCAGGTACTGTAACCTATCGTGGATTAGAGTGATTTACGATCAAGTTTATGTGAGAAAACGAAATTTGGAGTCTCCTGGTTAAATTTGAGCCTAACCTAACCTAACCTAACCTAACCTAACCTAACCAACGTAACCTAACCTAACCTCCCCAAATTGCAGGTACTGTAACCTATCGTGGATTAGAGTGATTTACGATCAAGTTTATGTGAGAAAACGAAATTTGGAGTCTCCTGGTTAAATTTGAGCCTAACCTAACCTAACCTAACCTAACCTAACCTAACCAACGTAACCTAACCTAACCTCCCCAAATTGCAGGTACTGTAACCTATCGTGGATTAGAGTGATTTACGATCAAGTTTATGTGAGAAAACGAAATTTGGAGTCTCCTGGTTAAATTTGAGCCTAACCTAACCTAACCTAACCTAACCTAACCTAACCAACGTAACCTAACCTAACCTCCCCAAATTGCAGGTACTGTAACCTATCGTGGATTAGAGTGATTTACGATCAAGTTTATGTGAGAAAACGAAATTTGGAGTCTCCTGGTTAAATTTGAGCCTAACCTAACCTAACCTAACCTAACCTAACCTAACCAACGTAACCTAACCTAACCTCCCCAAATTGCAGGTACTGTAACCTATCGTGGATTAGAGTGATTTACGATCAAGTTTATGTGAGAAAACGAAATTTGGAGTCTCCTGGTTAAATTTGAGCCTAACCTAACCTAACCTAACCTAACCTAACCGAACTGAACCTAACCAACGTAACCTAACCTAACCTCCCCAAATTGCAGGTACTGTAACCTATCGTGGATTAGAGTGATTTACGATCAAGTTTATGTGAGAAAACGAAATTTGGAGTCTCCTGGTTAAATTTGAGCCTAACCTAACCTAACCTAACCTAACCTAACCTAACCTAACCAACGTAACCTAACCTAACCTCCCCAAATTGCAGGTACTGTAACCTATCGTGGATTAGAGTGATTTACGATCAAGTTTATGTGAGAAAACGAAATTTGGAGTCTCCTGCTTAAATTTGAGCCTAACCTAACCTAACCTAACCTAACCTAACCTAACCAACGTAACCTAACCTAACCTCCCCAAATTGCAGGTACTGTAACCTATCGTGGATCAGAGTGATTTACGATCAAGTTTATGTGAGAAAACGAAATTTGGAGTCTCCTGGTTAAATTTGAGCCTAACCTAACCTAACCTAACCTAACCTAACCTAACCAACGTAACCTAACCTAACCTCCCCAAATTGCAGGTACTGTAACCTATCGTGGATTAGAGTGATTTACGATCAAGTTTATGTGAGAAAACGAAATTTGGAGTCTCCTGGTTAAATTTGAGCCTAACCTAACCTAACCTAACCTAACCTAACCTAACCAACGTAACCTAACCTAACCTCCCCAAATTGCAGGTACTGTAACCTATCGTGGATTAGAGTGATTTACGATCAAGTTTATGTGAGAAAACGAAATTTGGAGTCTCCTGGTTAAATTTGAGCCTAACCTAACCTAACCTAACCTAACCTAACCTAACCAACGTAACCTAACCTAACCTCCCCAAATTGCAGGTACTGTAACCTATCGTGGATTAGAGTGATTTACGATCAAGTTTATGTGAGAAAACGAAATTTGGAGTCTCCTGGTTAAATTTGAGCCTAACCTAACCTAACCTAACCTAACCTAACCTAACCAACGTAACCTAACCTAACCTCCCCAAATTGCAGGTACTGTAACCTATCGTGGATTAGAGTGATTTACGATCAAGTTTATGTGAGAAAACGAAATTTGGAGTCTCCTGGTTAAATTTGAGCCTAACCTAACCTAACCTAACCTAACCTAACCTAACCAACGTAACCTAACCTAACCTCCCCAAATTGCAGGTACTGTAACCTATCGTGGATTAGAGTGATTTACGATCAAGTTTATGTGAGAAAACGAAATTTGGAGTCTCCTGGTTAAATTTGAGCCTAACCTAACCTAACCTAACCTAACCTAACCTAACCAACGTAACCTAACCTAACCTCCCCAAATTGCAGGTACTGTAACCTATCGTGGATTAGAGTGATTTACGATCAAGTTTATGTGAGAAAACGAAATTTGGAGTCTCCTGGTTAAATTTGAGCCTAACCTAACCTAACCTAACCTAACCTAACCTAACCAACGTAACCTAACCTAACCTCCCCAAATTGCAGGTACTGTAACCTATCGTGGATTAGAGTGATTTACGATCAAGTTTATGTGAGAAAACGAAATTTGGAGTCTCCTGGTTAAATTTGAGCCTAACCTAACCTAACCTAACCTAACCTAACCTAACCAACGTAACCTAACCTAACCTCCCCAAATTGCAGGTACTGTAACCTATCGTGGATTAGAGTGATTTACGATCAAGTTTATGTGAGAAAACGAAATTTGGAGTCTCCTGGTTAAATTTGAGCCTAACCTAACCTAACCTAACCTAACCTAACCTAACCAACGTAACCTAACCTAACCTCCCCAAATTGCAGGTACTGTAACCTATCGTGGATTAGAGTGATTTACGATCAAGTTTATGTGAGAAAACGAAATTTGGAGTCTCCTGGTTAAATTTGAGCCTAACCTAACCTAACCTAACCTAACCTAACCTAACCAACGTAACCTAACCTAACCTCCCCAAATTGCAGGTACTGTAACCTATCGTGGATTAGAGTGATTTACGATCAAGTTTATGTGAGAAAACGAAATTTGGAGTCTCCTGGTTAAATTTGAGCCTAACCTAACCTAACCTAACCTAACCTAACCGAACCGAACCTAACCAACGTAACCTAACCTAACCTCCCCAAATTGCAGGTACTGTAACCTATCGTGGATTAGAGTGATTTACGATCAAGTTTATGTGAGAAAACGAAATTTGGAGTCTCCTGGTTAAATTTGAGCCTAACCTAACCTAACCTAACCTAACCTAACCTAACCAACGTAACCTAACCTAACCTCCCCAAATTGCAGGTACTGTAACCTATCGTGGATTAGAGTGATTTACGATCAAGTTTATGTGAGAAAACGAAATTTGGAGTCTCCTGGTTAAATTTGAGCCTAACCTAACCTAACCTAACCTAACCTAACCTAACCAACGTAACCTAACCTAACCTCCCCAAATTGCAGGTACTGTAACCTACCGTGGATTAGAGTGATTTACGATCAAGTTTATGTGAGAAAACGAAATTTGGAGTCTCCTGGTTAAATTTGAGCCTAACCTAACCTAACCTAACCTAACCTAACCTAACCTAACCAACGTAACCTAACCTAACCTCCCCAAATTGCAGGTACTGTAACCTATCGTGGATTAGAGTGATTTACGATCAAGTTTATGTGAGAAAACGAAATTTGGAGTCTCCTGGTTAAATTTGAGCCTAACCTAACCTAACCTAACCTAACCTAACCTAACCAACGTAACCTAACCTAACCTCCCCAAATTGCAGGTACTGTAACCTATCGTGGATTAGAGTGATTTACGATCAAGTTTATGTGAGAAAACGAAATTTGGAGTCTCCTGGTTAAATTTGAGCCTAACCTAACCTAACCTAACCTAACCTAACCTAACCAACGTAACCTAACCTAACCTCCCCAAATTGCAGGTACTGTAACCTATCGTGGATTAGAGTGATTTACGATCAAGTTTATGTGAGAAAACGAAATTTGGAGTCTCCTGGTTAAATTTGAGCCTAACCTAACCTAACCTAACCTAACCTAACCTAACCAACGTAACCTAACCTAACCTCCCCAAATTGCAGGTACTGTAACCTATCGTGGATTAGAGTGATTTACGATCAAGTTTATGTGAGAAAACGAAATTTGGAGTCTCCTGGTTAAATTTGAGCCTAACCTAACCTAACCTAACCTAACCTAACCAACGTAACCTAACCTAACCTCCCCAAATTGCAGGTACTGTAACCTATCGTGGATTAGAGTGATTTACGATCAAGTTTATGTGAGAAAACGAAATTTGGAGTCTCCTGGTTAAATTTGAGCCTAACCTAACCTAACCTAACCTAACCTAACCTAACCAACGTAACCTAACCTAACCTCCCCAAATTGCAGGTACTGTAACCTATCGTGGATTAGAGTGATTTACGATCAAGTTTATGTGAGAAAACGAAATTTGGAGTCTCCTGGTTAAATTTGAGCCTAACCTAACCTAACCTAACCTAACCTAACCGAACTGAACCTAACCAACGTAACCTAACCTAACCTCCCCAAATTGCAGGTACTGTAACCTATCGTGGATTAGAGTGATTTACGATCAAGTTTATGTGAGAAAACGAAATTTGGAGTCTCCTGGTTAAATTTGAGCCTAACCTAACCTAACCTAACCTAACCTAACCTAACCAACGTAACCTAACCTAACCTCCCCAAATTGCAGGTACTGTAACCTATCGTGGATTAGAGTGATTTACGATCAAGTTTATGTGAGAAAACGAAATTTGGAGTCTCCTGGTTAAATTTGAGCCTAACCTAACCTAACCTAACCTAACCTAACCTAACCAACGTAACCTAACCTAACCTCCCCAAATTGCAGGTACTGTAACCTATCGTGGATTAGAGTGATTTACGATCAAGTTTATGTGAGAAAACGAAATTTGGAGTCTCCTGGTTAAATTTGAGCCTAACCTAACCTAACCTAACCTAACCTAACCTAACCAACGTAACCTAACCTAACCTCCCCAAATTGCAGGTACTGTAACCTATCGTGGATTAGAGTGATTTACGATCAAGTTTATGTGAGAAAACGAAATTTGGAGTCTCCTGGTTAAATTTGAGCCTAACCTAACCTAACCTAACCTAACCTAACCTAACCAACGTAACCTAACCTAACCTCCCCAAATTGCAGGTACTGTAACCTATCGTGGATTAGAGTGATTTACGATCAAGTTTATGTGAGAAAACGAAATTTGGAGTCTCCTGGTTAAATTTGAGCCTAACCTAACCTAACCTAACCTAACCTAACCTAACCAACGTAACCTAACCTAACCTCCCCAAATTGCAGGTACTGTAACCTATCGTGGATTAGAGTGATTTACGATCAAGTTTATGTGAGAAAACGAAATTTGGAGTCTCCTGGTTAAATTTGAGCCTAACCTAACCTAACCTAACCTAACCTAACCTAACCAACGTAACCTAACCTAACCTCCCCAAATTGCAGGTACTGTAACCTATCGTGGATTAGAGTGATTTACGATCAAGTTTATGTGAGAAAACGAAATTTGGAGTCTCCTGGTTAAATTTGAGCCTAACCTAACCTAACCTAACCTAACCTAACCTAACCTAACCAACGTAACCTAACCTAACCTCCCCAAATTGCAGGTACTGTAACCTATCGTGGATTAGAGTGATTTACGATCAAGTTTATGTGAGAAAACGAAATTTGGAGTCTCCTGGTTAAATTTGAGCCTAACCTAACCTAACCTAACCTAACCTAACCTAACCAACGTAACCTAACCTAACCTCCCCAAATTGCAGGTACTGTAACCTATCGTGGATTAGAGTGATTTACGATCAAGTTTATGTGAGAAAACGAAATTTGGAGTCTCCTGGTTAAATTTGAGCCTAACCTAACCTAACCTAACCTAACCTAACCTAACCAACGTAACCTAACCTAACCTCCCCAAATTGCAGGTACTGTAACCTATCGTGGATTAGAGTGATTTACGATCAAGTTTATGTGAGAAAACGAAATTTGGAGTCTCCTGGTTAAATTTGAGCCTAACCTAACCTAACCTAACCTAACCTAACCAACGTAACCTAACCTAACCTCCCCAAATTGCAGGTACTGTAACCTATCGCGGATTAGAGTGATTTACGATCAAGTTTATGTGAGAAAACGAAATTTGGAGTCTCCTGGTTAAATTTGAGCCTAACCTAACCTAACCTAACCTAACCTAACCTAACCAACGTAACCTAACCTAACCTCCCCAAATTGCAGGTACTGTAACCTATCGTGGATTAGAGTGATTTACGATCAAGTTTATGTGAGAAAACGAAATTTGGAGTCTCCTGGTTAAATTTGAGCCTAACCTAACCTAACCTAACCTAACCTAACCTAACCAACGTAACCTAACCTAACCTCCCCAAATTGCAGGTACTGTAACCTATCGTGGATTAGAGTGATTTACGATCAAGTTTATGTGAGAAAACGAAATTTGGAGTCTCCTGGTTAAATTTGAGCCTAACCTAACCTAACCTAACCTAACCTAACCAACGTAACCTAACCTAACCTCCCCAAATTGCAGGTACTGTAACCTATCGTGGATTAGAGTGATTTACGATCAAGTTTATGTGAGAAAACGAAATTTGGAGTCTCCTGGTTAAATTTGAGCCTAACCTAACCTAACCTAACCTAACCTAACCTAACCAACGTAACCTAACCTAACCTCCCCAAATTGCAGGTACTGTAACCTATCGTGGATTAGAGTGATTTACGATCAAGCTTATGTGAGAAAACGAAATTTGGAGTCTCCTGGTTAAATTTGAGCCTAACCTAACCTAACCTAACCTAACCTAACCTAACCAACGTAACCTAACCTAACCTCCCCAAATTGCAGGTACTGTAACCTATCGTGGATTAGAGTGATTTACGATCAAGTTTATGTGAGAAAACGAAATTTGGAGTCTCCTGGTTAAATTTGAGCCTAACCTAACCTAACCTAACCTAACCTAACCTAACCAACGTAACCTAACCTAACCTCCCCAAATTGCAGGTACTGTAACCTATCGTGGATTAGAGTGATTTACGATCAAGTTTATGTGAGAAAACGAAATTTGGAGTCTCCTGGTTAAATTTGAGCCTAACCTAACCTAACCTAACCTAACCTAACCTAACCAACGTAACCTAACCTAACCTCCCCAAATTGCAGGTACTGTAACCTATCGTGGATTAGAGTGATTTACGATCAAGTTTATGTGAGAAAACGAAATTTGGAGTCTCCTGGTTAAATTTGAGCCTAACCTAACCTAACCTAACATAACCTAACCGAACCGAACCTAACCAACGTAACCTAACCTAACCTCCCCAAATTGCAGGTACTGTAACCTATCGTGGATTAGAGTGATTTACGATCAAGTTTATGTGAGAAAACGAAATTTGGAGTCTCCTGGTTAAATTTGAGCCTAACCTAACCTAACCTAACCTAACCTAACCTAACCAACGTAACCTAACCTAACCTCCCCAAATTGCAGGTACTGTAACCTATCGTGGATTAGAGTGATTTACGATCAAGTTTATGTGAGAAAACGAAATTTGGAGTCTCCTGGTTAAATTTGAGCCTAACCTAACCTAACCTAACCTAACCTAACCTAACCAACGTAACCTAACCTAACCTCCCCAAATTGCAGGTACTGTAACCTATAGTGGATTAGAGTGATTTACGATCAAGTTTATGTGAGAAAACGAAATTTGGAGTCTCCTGGTTAAATTTGAGCCTAACCTAACCTAACCTAACCTAACCAACGTAACCTAACCTAACCTCCCCAAATTGCAGGTACTGTAACCTATCGTGGATTAGAGTGATTTACGATCAAGTTTATGTGAGAAAACGAAATTTGGAGTCTCCTGGTTAAATTTGAGCCTAACCTAACCTAACCTAACCTAACCTAACCTAACCAACGTAACCTAACCTAACCTCCCCAAATTGCAGGTACTGTAACCTATCGTGGATTAGAGTGATTTACGATCAAGTTTATGTGAGAAAACGAAATTTGGAGTCTCCTGGTTAAATTTGAGCCTAACCTAACCTAACCTAACCTAACCTAACCTAACCAACGTAACCTAACCTAACCTCCCTAAATTGCAGGTACTGTAACCTATCGTGGATTAGAGTGATTTACGATCAAGTTTATGTGAGAAAACGAAATTTGGAGTCTCCTGGTTAAATTTGAGCCTAACCTAACCTAACCTAACCTAACCTAACCTAACCAACGTAACCTAACCTAACCTCCCCAAATTGCAGGTACTGTAACCTATCGTGGATTAGAGTGATTTACGATCAAGTTTATGTGAGAAAACGAAATTTGGAGTCTCCTGGTTAAATTTGAGCCTAACCTAACCTAACCTAACCTAACCTAACCTAACCAACGTAACCTAACCTAACCTCCCCAAATTGCAGGTACTGTAACCTATCGTGGATTAGAGTGATTTACGATCAAGTTTATGTGAGAAAACGAAATTTGGAGTCTCCTGGTTAAATTTGAGCCTAACCTAACCTAACCTAACCTAACCTAACCTAACCAACGTAACCTAACCTAACCTCCCCAAATTGCAGGTACTGTAACCTATCGTGGATTAGAGTGATTTACGATCAAGTTTATGTGAGAAAACGAAATTTGGAGTCTCCTGGTTAAATTTGAGCCTAACCTAACCTAACCTAACCTAACCTAACCTAACCAACGTAACCTAACCTAACCTCCCCAAATTGCAGGTACTGTAACCTATCGTGGATTAGAGTGATTTACGATCAAGTTTATGTGAGAAAACGAAATTTGGAGTCTCCTGGTTAAATTTGAGCCTAACCTAACCTAACCTAACCTAACCTAACCTAACCAACGTAACCTAACCTAACCTCCCCAAATTGCAGGTACTGTAACCTATCGTGGATTAGAGTGATTTACGATCAAGTTTATGTGAGAAAACGAAATTTGGAGTCTCCTGGTTAAATTTGAGCCTAACCTAACCTAACCTAACCTAACCTAACCTAACCAACGTAACCTAACCTAACCTCCCCAAATTGCAGGTACTGTAACCTATCGTGGATTAGAGTGATTTACGATCAAGTTTATGTGAGAAAACGAAATTTGGAGTCTCCTGGTTAAATTTGAGCCTAACCTAACCTAACCTAACCTAACCTAACCTAACCAACGTAACCTAACCTAACCTCCCCAAATTGCAGGTACTGTAACCTATCGTGGATTAGAGTGATTTACGATCAAGTTTATGTGAGAAAACGAAATTTGGAGTCTCCTGGTTAAATTTGAGCCTAACCTAACCTAACCTAACCTAACCTAACCTAACCAACGTAACCTAACCTAACCTCCCCAAATTGCAGGTACTGTAACCTATCGTGGATTAGAGTGATTTACGATCAAGTTTATGTGAGAAAACGAAATTTGGAGTCTCCTGGTTAAATTTGAGCCTAACCTAACCTAACCTAACCTAACCTAACCTAACCAACGTAACCTAACCTAACCTCCCCAAATTGCAGGTACTGTAACCTATCGTGGATTAGAGTGATTTACGATCAAGTTTATGTGAGAAAACGAAATTTGGAGTCTCCTGGTTAAATTTGAGCCTAACCTAACCTAACCTAACCTAACCTAACCGAACTGAACCTAACCAACGTAACCTAACCTAACCTCCCCAAATTGCAGGTACTGTAACCTATCGTGGATTAGAGTGATTTACGATCAAGTTTATGTGAGAAAACGAAATTTGGAGTCTCCTGGTTAAATTTGAGCCTAACCTAACCTAACCTAACCTAACCTAACCTAACCTAACCAACGTAACCTAACCTAACCTCCCCAAATTGCAGGTACTGTAACCTATCGTGGATTAGAGTGATTTACGATCAAGTTTATGTGAGAAAACCAAATTTGGAGTCTCCTGGTTAAATTTGAGCCTAACCTAACCTAACCTAACCTAACCTAACCTAACCAACGTAACCTAACCTAACCTCCCCAAATTGCAGGTACTGTAACCTATCGTGGATTAGAGTGATTTACGATCAAGTTTATGTGAGAAAACGAAATTTGGAGTCTCCTGGTTAAATTTGAGCCTAACCTAACCTAACCTAACCTAACCTAACCTAACCAACGTAACCTAACCTAACCTCCCCAAATTGCAGGTACTGTAACCTATCGTGGATTAGAGTGATTTACGATCAAGTTTATGTGAGAAAACGAAATTTGGAGTCTCCTGGTTAAATTTGAGCCTAACCTAACCTAACCTAACCTAACCTAACCAACGTAACCTAACCTAACCTCCCCAAATTGCAGGTACTGTAACCTATCGTGGATTAGAGTGATTTACGATCAAGTTTATGTGAGAAAACGAAATTTGGAGTCTCCTGGTTAAATTTGAGCCTAACCTAACCTAACCTAACCTAACCTAACCTAACCAACGTAACCTAACCTAACCTCCCCAAATTGCAGGTACTGTAACCTATCGTGGATTAGAGTGATTTACGATCAAGTTTATGTGAGAAAACGAAATTTGGAGTCTCCTGGTTAAATTTGAGCCTAACCTAACCTAACCTAACCTAACCTAACCAACGTAACCTAACCTAACCTCCCCAAATTGCAGGTACTGTAACCTATCGTGGATTAGAGTGATTTACGATCAAGTTTATGTGAGAAAACGAAATTTGGAGTCTCCTGGTTAAATTTGAGCCTAACCTAACCTAACCTAACCTAACCTAACCAACGTAACCTAACCTAACCTCCCCAAATTGCAGGTACTGTAACCTATCGTGGATTAGAGTGATTTACGATCAAGTTTATGTGAGAAAACGAAATTTGGAGTCTCCTGGTTAAATTTGAGCCTAACCTAACCTAACCTAACCTAACCTAACCTAACCAACGTAACCTAACCTAACCTCCCCAAATTGCAGGTCCTGTAACCTATCGTGGATTAGAGTGATTTACGATCAAGTTTATGTGAGAAAACGAAATTTGGAGTCTCCTGGTTAAATTTGAGCCTAACCTAACCTAACCTAACCTAACCTAACCTAACCAACGTAACCTAACCTAACCTCCCCAAATTGCAGGTACTGTAACCTATCGTGGATTAGAGTGATTTACGATCAAGTTTATGTGAGAAAACGAAATTTGGAGTCTCCTGGTTAAATTTGAGCCTAACCTAACCTAACCTAACCTAACCTAACCTAACCAACGTAACCTAACCTAACCTCCCCAAATTGCAGGTACTGTAACCTATCGTGGATTAGAGTGATTTACGATCAAGTTTATGTGAGAAAACGAAATTTGGAGTCTCCTGGTTAAATTTGAGCCTAACCTAACCTAACCTAACCTAACCTAACCTAACCAACGTAACCTAACCTAACCTCCCCAAATTGCAGGTACTGTAACCTATCGTGGATTAGAGTGATTTACGATCAAGTTTATGTGAGAAAACGAAATTTGGAGTCTCCTGGTTAAATTTGAGCCTAACCTAACCTAACCTAACCTAACCTAACCTAACCAACGTAACCTAACCTAACCTCCCCAAATTGCAGGTACTGTAACCTATCGTGGATTAGAGTGATTTACGATCAAGTTTATGTGAGAAAACGAAATTTGGAGTCTCCTGGTTAAATTTGAGCCTAACCTAACCTAACCTAACCTAACCTAACCTAACCAACGTAACCTAACCTAACCTCCCCAAATTGCAGGTACTGTAACCTATCGTGGATTAGAGTGATTTACGATCAAGTTTATGTGAGAAAACGAAATTTGGAGTCTCCTGGTTAAATTTGAGCCTAACCTAACCTAACCTAACCTAACCTAACCTAACCAACGTAACCTAACCTAACCTCCCCAAATTGCAGGTACTGTAACCTATCGTGGATTAGAGTGATTTACGATCAAGTTTATGTGAGAAAACGAAATTTGGAGTCTCCTGGTTAAATTTGAGCCTAACCTAACCTAACCTAACCTAACCTAACCTAACCAACGTAACCTAACCTAACCTCCCCAAATTGCAGGTACTGTAACCTATCGTGGATTAGAGTGATTTACGATCAAGTTTATGTGAGAAAACGAAATTTGGAGTCTCCTGGTTAAATTTGAGCCTAACCTAACCTAACCTAACCTAACCTAACCTAACCAACGTAACCTAACCTAACCTCCCCAAATTGCAGGTACTGTAACCTATCGTGGATTAGAGTGATTTACGATCAAGTTTATGTGAGAAAACGAAATTTGGAGTCTCCTGGTTAAATTTGAGCCTAACCTAACCTAACCTAACCTAACCTAACCTACCCTAACCAACGTAACCTAACCTAACCTCCCTAAATTGCAGGTACTGTAACCTATCGTGGATTAGAGTGATTTACGATCAAGTTTATGTGAGAAAACGAAATTTGGAGTCTCCTGGTTAAATTTGAGCCTAACCTAACCTAACCTAACCTAACCTAACCTAACCAACGTAACCTAACCTAACCTCCCCAAATTGCAGGTACTGTAACCTATCGTGGATTAGAGTGATTTACGATCAAGTTTATGTGAGAAAACGAAATTTGGAGTCTCCTGGTTAAATTTGAGCCTAACCTAACCTAACCTAACCTAACCTAACCTAACCAACGTAACCTAACCTAACCTCCCCAAATTGCAGGTACTGTAACCTATCGTGGATTAGAGTGATTTACGATCAAGTTTATGTGAGAAAACGAAATTTGGAGTCTCCTGCTTAAATTTGAGCCTAACCTAACCTAACCTAACCTAACCTAACCTAACCAACGTAACCTAACCTAACCTCCCCAAATTGCAGGTACTGTAACCTATCGTGGATTAGAGTGATTTACGATCAAGTTTATGTGAGAAAACGAAATTTGGAGTCTCCTGGTTAAATTTGAGCCTAACCTAACCTAACCTAACCTAACCTAACCTAACCAACGTAACCTAACCTAACCTCCCCAAATTGCAGGTACTGTAACCTATCGTGGATTAGAGTGATTTACGATCAAGTTTATGTGAGAAAACGAAATTTGGAGTCTCCTGGTTAAATTTGAGCCTAACCTAACCTAACCTAACCTAACCTAACCTAACCAACGTAACCTAACCTAACCTCCCCAAATTGCAGGTACTGTAACCTATCGTGGATTAGAGTGATTTACGATCAAGTTTATGTGAGAAAACGAAATTTGGAGTCTCCTGGTTAAATTTGAGCCTAACCTAACCTAACCTAACCTAACCTAACCTAACCAACGTAACCTAACCTAACCTCCCCAAATTGCAGGTACTGTAACCTATCGTGGATTAGAGTGATTTACGATCAAGTTTATGTGAGAAAACGAAATTTGGAGTCTCCTGGTTAAATTTGAGCCTAACCTAACCTAACCTAACCTAACCTAACCTAACCAACGTAACCTAACCTAACCTCCCCAAATTGCAGGTACTGTAACCTATCGTGGATTAGAGTGATTTACGATCAAGTTTATGTGAGAAAACGAAATTTGGAGTCTCCTGGTTAAATTTGAGCCTAACCTAACCTAACCTAACCTAACCTAACCTAACCAACGTAACCTAACCTAACCTCCCCAAATTGCAGGTACTGTAACCTATCGTGGATTAGAGTGATTTACGATCAAGTTTATGTGAGAAAACGAAATTTGGAGTCTCCTGGTTAAATTTGAGCCTAACCTAACCTAACCTAACCTAACCTAACCTAACCAACGTAACCTAACCTAACCTCCCCAAATTGCAGGTACTGTAACCTATCGTGGATTAGAGTGATTTACGATCAAGTTTATGTGAGAAAACGAAATTTGGAGTCTCCTGGTTAAATTTGAGCCTAACCTAACCTAACCTAACCTAACCTAACCGAACCTAACCTAACCAACGTAACCTAACCTAACCTCCCCAAATTGCAGGTACTGTAACCTATCGTGGATTAGAGTGATTTACGATCAAGTTTATGTGAGAAAACGAAATTTGGAGTCTCCTGGTTAAATTTGAGCCTAACCTAACCTAACCTAACCTAACCTAACCTAACCAACGTAACCTAACCTAACCTCCCCAAATTGCAGGTACTGTAACCTATCGTGGATTAGAGTGATTTACGATCAAGTTTATGTGAGAAAACGAAATTTGGAGTCTCCTGGTTAAATTTGAGCCTAACCTAACCCTAACCTAACCTAACCGAACCTAAACAACGTAACCTAAACCTAACCTCCCCAAATTGCAGGTACTGTAACCTATCGTGGATTAGAGTGAATTTACGATCAAGTTTATGTGAGGAAAACGAAATTTGGAGTCTCCTGGTTAATTTTGAGCCTAACCTAACCTAACCTAACCTACACCTAACCTAACCAACGTAACCTAACCTAACCTCCCCAAATTGCAGGTACTGTAACCTATCGTGGATTAGAGTGATTTACGATCAAGTTTATGTGAGAAAACGAAATTTGGAGTCTCCTGGTTAAATTTGAGCCTAACCTAACCTAACCTAACCTAACCTAACCTAACCAACGTAACCTAACCTAACCTCCCCAAATTGCAGGTACTGTAACCTATCGTGGATTAGAGTGATTTACGATCAAGTTTATGTGAGAAAACGAAATTTGGAGTCTCCTGGTTAAATTTGAGCCTAACCTAACCTAACCTAACCTAACCTAACCTAACCAACGTAACCTAACCTAACCTCCCCAAATTGCAGGTACTGTAACCTATCGTGGATTAGAGTGATTTACGATCAAGTTTATGTGAGAAAACGAAATTTGGAGTCTCCTGGTTAAATTTGAGCCTAACCTAACCTAACCTAACCTAACCTAACCTAACCAACGTAACCTAACCTAACCTCCCCAAATTGCAGGTACTGTAACCTATCGTGGATTAGAGTGATTTACGATCAAGTTTATGTGAGAAAACGAAATTTGGAGTCTCCTGGTTAAATTTGAGCCTAACCTAACCTAACCTAACCTAACCTAACCTAACCAACGTAACCTAACCTAACCTCCCCAAAGTGCAGGTACTGTAACCTATCGTGGATTAGAGTGATTTACGATCAAGTTTATGTGAGAAAACGAAATTTGGAGTCTCCTGGTTAAATTTGAGCCTAACCTAACCTAACCTAACCTAACCTAACCTAACCTAACCTAACCAACGTAACCTAACCTAACCTCCCCAAATTGCAGGTACTGTAACCTATCGTGGATTAGAGTGATTTACGATCAAGTTTATGTGAGAAAACGAAATTTGGAGTCTCCTGGTTAAATTTGAGCCTAACCTAACCTAACCTAACCTAACCTAACCTAACCAACGTAACCTAACCTAACCTCCCCAAATTGCAGGTACTGTAACCTATCGTGGATTAGAGTGATTTACGATCAAGTTTATGTGAGAAAACGAAATTTGGAGTCTCCTGGTTAAATTTGAGCCTAACCTAACCTAACCTAACCTAACCTAACCTAACCAACGTAACCTAACCTAACCTCCCCAAATTGCAGGTACTGTAACCTATCGTGGATTAGAGTGATTTACGATCAAGTTTATGTGAGAAAACGAAATTTGGAGTCTCCTGGTTAAATTTGAGCCTAACCTAACCTAACCTAACCTAACCTAACCTAACCAACGTAACCTAACCTAACCTCCCCAAATTGCAGGTACTGTAACCTATCGTGGATTAGAGTGATTTACGATCAAGTTTATGTGAGAAAACGAAATTTGGAGTCTCCTGGTTAAATTTGAGCCTAACCTAACCTAACCTAACCTAACCTAACCTAACCAACGTAACCTAACCTAACCTCCCCAAATTGCAGGTACTGTAACCTATCGTGGATTAGAGTGATTTACGATCAAGTTTATGTGAGAAAACGAAATTTGGAGTCTCCTGGTTAAATTTGAGCCTAACCTAACCTAACCTAACCTAACCTAACCTAACCAACGTAACCTAACCTAACCTCCCCAAATTGCAGGTACTGTAACCTATCGTGGATTAGAGTGATTTACGATCAAGTTTATGTGAGAAAACGAAATTTGGAGTCTCCTGGTTAAATTTGAGCCTAACCTAACCTAACCTAACCTAACCTAACCTAACCAACGTAACCTAACCTAACCTCCCCAAATTGCAGGTACTGTAACCTATCGTGGATTAGAGTGATTTACGATCAAGTTTATGTGAGAAAACGAAATTTGGAGTCTCCTGGTTAAATTTGAGCCTAACCTAACCTAACCTAACCTAA
Source organism: Penaeus vannamei (assembly GCF_042767895.1). Classification (NCBI taxonomy): domain Eukaryota; kingdom Metazoa; phylum Arthropoda; class Malacostraca; order Decapoda; family Penaeidae; genus Penaeus; species Penaeus vannamei. Next base: position 4,083,337 of record NC_091592.1, on the reverse strand, counting down.
CCTAACCAACGTAACCTAACCTAACCTCCCCAAATTGCAGGTACTGTAACCTATCGTGGATTAGAGTGATTTACGATCAAGTTTATGTGAGAAAACGAAATTTGGAGTCTCCTGGTTAAATTTGAGCCTAACCTAACCTAACCTAACCTAACCTAACCGAACCGAACCTAACCAACGTAACCTAACCTAACCTCCCCAAATTGCAGGTACTGTAACCTATCGTGGATTAGAGTGATTTACGATCAAGTTTATGTGAGAAAACGAAATTTGGAGTCTCCTGGTTAAATTTGAGCCTAACCTAACCTAACCTAACCTAACCTAACCTAACCAACGTAACCTAACCTAACCTCCCCAAATTGCAGGTACTGTAACCTATCGTGGATTAGAGTGATTTACGATCAAGTTTATGTGAGAAAACGAAATTTGGAGTCTCCTGGTTAAATTTGAGCCTAACCTAACCTAACCTAACCTAACCTAACCTAACCTAACCAACGTAACCTAACCTAACCTCCCCAAATTGCAGGTACTGTAACCTATCGTGGATTAGAGTGATTTACGATCAAGTTTATGTGAGAAAACGAAATTTGGAGTCTCCTGGTTAAATTTGAGCCTAACCTAACCTAACCTAACCTAACCTAACCTAACCAACGTAACCTAACCTAACCTCCCCAAATTGCAGGTACTGTAACCTATCGTGGATTAGAGTGATTTACGATCAAGTTTATGTGAGAAAACGAAATTTGGAGTCTCCTGGTTAAATTTGAGCCTAACCTAACCTAACCTAACCTAACCTAACCTAACCAACGTAACCTAACCTAACCTCCCCAAATTGCAGGTACTGTAACCTATCGTGGATTAGAGTGATTTACGATCAAGTTTATGTGAGAAAACGAAATTTGGAGTCTCCTGGTTAAATTTGAGCCTAACCTAACCTAACCTAACCTAACCTAACCTAACCAACGTAACCTAACCTAACCTCCCCAAATTGCAGGTACTGTAACCTATCGTGGATTAGAGTGATTTACGATCAAGTTTATGTGAGAAAACGAAATTTGGAGTCTCCTGGTTAAATTTGAGCCTAACCTAACCTAACCTAACCTAACCTAACCTAACCAACGTAACCTAACCTAACCTCCCCAAATTGCAGGTACTGTAACCTATCGTGGATTAGAGTGATTTACGATCAAGTTTATGTGAGAAAACGAAATTTGGAGTCTCCTGGTTAAATTTGAGCCTAACCTAACCTAACCTAACCTAACCTAACCTAACCAACGTAACCTAACCTAACCTCCCCAAATTGCAGGTACTGTAACCTATCGTGGATTAGAGTGATTTACGATCAAGTTTATGTGAGAAAACGAAATTTGGAGTCTCCTGGTTAAATTTGAGCCTAACCTAACCTAACCTAACCTAACCTAACCTAACCTAACCTAACCAACGTAACCTAACCTAACCTCCGCAAATTGCAGGTACTGTAACCTATCGTGGATTAGAGTGATTTACGATCAAGTTTATGTGAGAAAACGAAATTTGGAGTCTCCTGGTTAAATTTGAGCCTAACCTAACCTAACCTAACCTAACCTAACCTAACCTAACCAACGTAACCTAACCTAACCTCCCCAAATTGCAGGTACTGTAACCTATCGTGGATTAGAGTGATTTACGATCAAGTTTATGTGAGAAAACGAAATTTGGAGTCTCCTGGTTAAATTTGAGCCTAACCTAACCTAACCTAACCTAACCTAACCTAACCAACGTAACCTAACCTAACCTCCCCAAATTGCAGGTACTGTAACCTATCGTGGATTAGAGTGATTTACGATCAAGTTTATGTGAGAAAACGAAATTTGGAGTCTCCTGGTTAAATTTGAGCCTAACCTAACCTAACCTAACCTAACCTAACCTAACCAACGTAACCTAACCTAACCTCCCCAAATTGCAGGTACTGTAACCTATCGTGGATTAGAGTGATTTACGATCAAGTTTATGTGAGAAAACGAAATTTGGAGTCTCCTGGTTAAATTTGAGCCTAACCTAACCTAACCTAACCTAACCTAACCTAACCAACGTAACCTAACCTAACCTCCCCAAATTGCAGGTACTGTAACCTATCGTGGATTAGAGTGATTTACGATCAAGTTTATGTGAGAAAACGAAATTTGGAGTCTCCTGGTTAAATTTGAGCCTAACCTAACCTAACCTAACCTAACCTAACCTAACCAACGTAACCTAACCTAACCTCCCCAAATTGCAGGTACTGTAACCTATCGTGGATTAGAGTGATTTACGATCAAGTTTATGTGAGAAAACGAAATTTGGAGTCTCCTGGTTAAATTTGAGCCTAACCTAACCTAACCTAACCTAACCTAACCTAACCAACGTAACCTAACCTAACCTCCCCAAATTGCAGGTACTGTAACCTATCGTGGATTAGAGTGATTTACGATCAAGTTTATGTGAGAAAACGAAATTTGGAGTCTCCTGGTTAAATTTGAGCCTAACCTAACCTAACCTAACCTAACCTAACCTAACCAACGTAACCTAACCTAACCTCCCCAAATTGCAGGTACTGTAACCTATCGTGGATTAGAGTGATTTACGATCAAGTTTATGTGAGAAAACGAAATTTGGAGTCTCCTGGTTAAATTTGAGCCTAACCTAACCTAACCTAACCTAACCTAACCTAACCAACGTAACCTAACCTAACCTCCCCAAATTGCAGGTACTGTAACCTATCGTGGATTAGAGTGATTTACGATCAAGTTTATGTGAGAAAACGAAATTTGGAGTCTCCTGGTTAAATTTGAGCCTAACCTAACCTAACCTAACCTAACCTAACCTAACCAACGTAACCTAACCTAACCTCCCCAAATTGCAGGTACTGTAACCTATCGTGGATTAGAGTGATTTACGATCAAGTTTATGTGAGAAAACGAAATTTGGAGTCTCCTGGTTAAATTTGAGCCTAACCTAACCTAACCTAACCTAACCTAACCTAACCAACGTAACCTAACCTAACCTCCCCAAATTGCAGGTACTGTAACCTATCGTGGATTAGAGTGATTTACGATCAAGTTTATGTGAGAAAACGAAATTTGGAGTCTCCTGGTTAAATTTGAGCCTAACCTAACCTAACCTAACCTAACCTAACCTAACCAACGTAACCTAACCTAACCTCCCCAAATTGCAGGTACTGTAACCTATCGTGGATTAGAGTGATTTACGATCAAGTTTATGTGAGAAAACGAAATTTGGAGTCTCCTGGTTAAATTTGAGCCTAACCTAACCTAACCTAACCTAACCTAACCTAACCAACGTAACCTAACCTAACCTCCCCAAATTGCAGGTACTGTAACCTATCGTGGATTAGAGTGATTTACGATCAAGTTTATGTGAGAAAACGAAATTTGGAGTCTCCTGGTTAAATTTGAGCCTAACCTAACCTAACCTAACCTAACCTAACCAACGTAACCTAACCTAACCTCCCCAAATTGCAGGTACTGTAACCTATCGTGGATTAGAGTGATTTACGATCAAGTTTATGTGAGAAAACGAAATTTGGAGTCTCCTGGTTAAATTTGAGCCTAACCTAACCTAACCTAACCTAACCTAACCTAACCAACGTAACCTAACCTAACCTCCCCAAATTGCAGGTACTGTAACCTATCGTGGATTAGAGTGATTTACGATCAAGTTTATGTGAGAAAACGAAATTTGGAGTCTCCTGGTTAAATTTGAGCCTAACCTAACCTAACCTAACCTAACCTAACCTAACCTAACCTAACCAACGTAACCTAACCTAACCTCCCCAAATTGCAGGTACTGTAACCTATCGTGGATTAGAGTGATTTACGATCAAGTTTATGTGAGAAAACGAAATTTGGAGTCTCCTGGTTAAATTTGAGCCTAACCTAACCTAACCTAACCTAACCTAACCTAACCAACGTAACCTAACCTAACCTCCCCAAATTGCAGGTACTGTAACCTATCGTGGATTAGAGTGATTTACGATCAAGTTTATGTGAGAAAACGAAATTTGGAGTCTCCTGGTTAAATTTGAGCCTAACCTAACCTAACCTAACCTAACCTAACCTAACCAACGTAACCTAACCTAACCTCCCCAAATTGCAGGTACTGTAACCTATCGTGGATCAGAGTGATTTACGATCAAGTTTATGTGAGAAAACGAAATTTGGAGTCTCCTGGTTAAATTTGAGCCTAACCTAACCTAACCTAACCTAACCTAACCTAACCAACGTAACCTAACCTAACCTCCCCAAATTGCAGGTACTGTAACCTATCGTGGATTAGAGTGATTTACGATCAAGTTTATGTGAGAAAACGAAATTTGGAGTCTCCTGGTTAAATTTGAGCCTAACCTAACCTAACCTAACCTAACCTAACCTAACCAACGTAACCTAACCTAACCTCCCCAAATTGCAGGTACTGTAACCTATCGTGGATTAGAGTGATTTACGATCAAGTTTATGTGAGAAAACGAAATTTGGAGTCTCCTGGTTAAATTTGAGCCTAACCTAACCTAACCTAACCTAACCTAACCTAACCAACGTAACCTAACCTAACCTCCCCAAATTGCAGGTACTGTAACCTATCGTGGATTAGAGTGATTTACGATCAAGTTTATGTGAGAAAACGAAATTTGGAGTCTCCTGGTTAAATTTGAGCCTAACCTAACCTAACCTAACCTAACCTAACCTAACCAACGTAACCTAACCTAACCTCCCCAAATTGCAGGTACTGTAACCTATCGTGGATTAGAGTGATTTACGATCAAGTTTATGTGAGAAAACGAAATTTGGAGTCTCCTGGTTAAATTTGAGCCTAACCTAACCTAACCTAACCTAACCTAACCTAACCAACGTAACCTAACCTAACCTCCCCAAATTGCAGGTACTGTAACCTATCGTGGATTAGAGTGATTTACGATCAAGTTTATGTGAGAAAACGAAATTTGGAGTCTCCTGGTTAAATTTGAGCCTAACCTAACCTAACCTAACCTAACCTAACCTAACCTAACCTAACCAACGTAACCTAACCTAACCTCCCCAAATTGCAGGTACTGTAACCTATCGTGGATTAGAGTGATTTACGATCAAGTTTATGTGAGAAAACGAAATTTGGAGTCTCCTGGTTAAATTTGAGCCTAACCTAACCTAACCTAACCTAACCTAACCTAACCTAACCTAACCAACGTAACCTAACCTAACCTCCCCAAATTGCAGGTACTGTAACCTATCGTGGATTAGAGTGATTTACGATCAAGTTTATGTGAGAAAACGAAATTTGGAGTCTCCTGGTTAAATTTGAGCCTAACCTAACCTAACCTAACCTAACCTAACCTAACCTAACCTAACCAACGTAACCTAACCTAACCTCCCCAAATTGCAGGTACTGTAACCTATCGTGGATTAGAGTGATTTACGATCAAGTTTATGTGAGAAAACGAAATTTGGAGTCTCCTGGTTAAATTTGAGCCTAACCTAACCTAACCTAACCTAACCTAACCTAACCAACGTAACCTAACCTAACCTCCCCAAATTGCAGGTACTGTAACCTATCGTGGATTAGAGTGATTTACGATCAAGTTTATGTGAGAAAACGAAATTTGGAGTCTCCTGGTTAAATTTGAGCCTAACCTAACCTAACCTAACCTAACCTAACCTAACCAACGTAACCTAACCTAACCTCCCCAAATTGCAGGTACTGTAACCTATCGTGGATTAGAGTGATTTACGATCAAGTTTATGTGAGAAAACGAAATTTGGAGTCTCCTGGTTAAATTTGAGCCTAACCTAACCTAACCTAACCTAACCTAACCTAACCAACGTAACCTAACCTAACCTCCCCAAATTGCAGGTACTGTAACCTATCGTGGATTAGAGTGATTTACGATCAAGTTTATGTGAGAAAACGAAATTTGGAGTCTCCTGGTTAAATTTGAGCCTAACCTAACCTAACCTAACCTAACCTAACCTAACCAACGTAACCTAACCTAACCTCCCCAAATTGCAGGTACTGTAACCTATCGTGGATTAGAGTGATTTACGATCAAGTTTATGTGAGAAAACGAAATTTGGAGTCTCCTGGTTAAATTTGAGCCTAACCTAACCTAACCTAACCTAACCTAACCTAACCAACGTAACCTAACCTAACCTCCCCAAATTGCAGGTACTGTAACCTATCGTGGATTAGAGTGATTTACGATCAAGTTTATGTGAGAAAACGAAATTTGGAGTCTCCTGGTTAAATTTGAGCCTAACCTAACCTAACCTAACCTAACCTAACCTAACCAACGTAACCTAACCTAACCTCCCCAAATTGCAGGTACTGTAACCTATCGTGGATTAGAGTGATTTACGATCAAGTTTATGTGAGAAAACGAAATTTGGAGTCTCCTGGTTAAATTTGAGCCTAACCTAACCTAACCTAACCTAACCTAACCTAACCAACGTAACCTAACCTAACCTCCCCAAATTGCAGGTACTGTAACCTATCGTGGATTAGAGTGATTTACGATCAAGTTTATGTGAGAAAACGAAATTTGGAGTCTCCTGGTTAAATTTGAGCCTAACCTAACCTAACCTAACCTAACCTAACCTAACCAACGTAACCTAACCTAACCTCCCCAAATTGCAGGTACTGTAACCTATCGTGGATTAGAGTGATTTACGATCAAGTTTATGTGAGAAAACGAAATTTGGAGTCTCCTGGTTAAATTTGAGCCTAACCTAACCTAACCTAACCTAACCTAACCTAACCAACGTAACCTAACCTAACCTCCCCAAATTGCAGGTACTGTAACCTATCGTGGATTAGAGTGATTTACGATCAAGTTTATGTGAGAAAACGAAATTTGGAGTCTCCTGGTTAAATTTGAGCCTAACCTAACCTAACCTAACCTAACCTAACCTAACCAACGTAACCTAACCTAACCTCCCCAAATTGCAGGTACTGTAACCTATCGTGGATTAGAGTGATTTACGATCAAGTTTATGTGAGAAAACGAAATTTGGAGTCTCCTGGTTAAATTTGAGCCTAACCTAACCTAACCTAACCTAACCTAACCAACGTAACCTAACCTAACCTCCCCAAATTGCAGGTACTGTAACCTATCGTGGATTAGAGTGATTTACGATCAAGTTTATGTGAGAAAACGAAATTTGGAGTCTCCTGGTTAAATTTGAGCCTAACCTAACCTAACCTAACCTAACCTAACCTAACCAACGTAACCTAACCTAACCTCCCCAAATTGCAGGTACTGTAACCTATCGTGGATTAGAGTGATTTACGATCAAGTTTATGTGAGAAAACGAAATTTGGAGTCTCCTGGTTAAATTTGAGCCTAACCTAACCTAACCTAACCTAACCTAACCTAACCAACGTAACCTAACCTAACCTCCCCAAATTGCAGGTACTGTAACCTATCGTGGATTAGAGTGATTTACGATCAAGTTTATGTGAGAAAACGAAATTTGGAGTCTCCTGGTTAAATTTGAGCCTAACCTAACCTAACCTAACCTAACCTAACCTAACCAACGTAACCTAACCTAACCTCCCCAAATTGCAGGTACTGTAACCTATCGTGGATTAGAGTGATTTACGATCAAGTTTATGTGAGAAAACGAAATTTGGAGTCTCCTGGTTAAATTTGAGCCTAACCTAACCTAACCTAACCTAACCTAACCTAACCAACGTAACCTAACCTAACCTCCCCAAATTGCAGGTACTGTAACCTATCGTGGATTAGAGTGATTTACGATCAAGTTTATGTGAGAAAACGAAATTTGGAGTCTCCTGGTTAAATTTGAGCCTAACCTAACCTAACCTAACCTAACCTAACCTAACCAACGTAACCTAACCTAACCTCCCCAAATTGCAGGTACTGTAACCTATCGTGGATTAGAGTGATTTACGATCAAGTTTATGTGAGAAAACGAAATTTGGAGTCTCCTGGTTAAATTTGAGCCTAACCTAACCTAACCTAACCTAACCTAACCTAACCAACGTAACCTAACCTAACCTCCCCAAATTGCAGGTACTGTAACCTATCGTGGATTAGAGTGATTTACGATCAAGTTTATGTGAGAAAACGAAATTTGGAGTCTCCTGGTTAAATTTGAGCCTAACCTAACCTAACCTAACCTAACCTAACCTAACCAACGTAACCTAACCTAACCTCCCCAAATTGCAGGTACTGTAACCTATCGTGGATTAGAGTGATTTACGATCAAGTTTATGTGAGAAAACGAAATTTGGAGTCTCCTGGTTAAATTTGAGCCTAACCTAACCTAACCTAACCTAACCTAACCTAACCTAACCTAACCAACGTAACCTAACCTAACCTCCCCAAATTGCAGGTACTGTAACCTATCGTGGATTAGAGTGATTTACGATCAAGTTTATGTGAGAAAACGAAATTTGGAGTCTCCTGGTTAAATTTGAGCCTAACCTAACCTAACCTAACCTAACCTAACCTAACCTAACCAACGTAACCTAACCTAACCTCCCCAAATTGCAGGTACTGTAACCTATCGTGGATTAGAGTGATTTACGATCAAGTTTATGTGAGAAAACGAAATTTGGAGTCTCCTGGTTAAATTTGAGCCTAACCTAACCTAACCTAACCTAACCTAACCTAACCAACGTAACCTAACCTAACCTCCCCAAATTGCAGGTACTGTAACCTATCGTGGATTAGAGTGATTTACGATCAAGTTTATGTGAGAAAACGAAATTTGGAGTCTCCTGGTTAAATTTGAGCCTAACCTAACCTAACCTAACCTAACCTAACCTAACCAACGTAACCTAACCTAACCTCCCCAAATTGCAGGTACTGTAACCTATCGTGGATTAGAGTGATTTACGATCAAGTTTATGTGAGAAAACGAAATTTGGAGTCTCCTGGTTAAATTTGAGCCTAACCTAACCTAACCTAACCTAACCTAACCTAACCAACGTAACCTAACCTAACCTCCCCAAATTGCAGGTACTGTAACCTATCGTGGATTAGAGTGATTTACGATCAAGTTTATGTGAGAAAACGAAATTTGGAGTCTCCTGGTTAAATTTGAGCCTAACCTAACCTAACCTAACCTAACCTAACCAACGTAACCTAACCTAACCTCCCCAAATTGCAGGTACTGTAACCTATCGTGGATTAGAGTGATTTACGATCAAGTTTATGTGAGAAAACGAAATTTGGAGTCTCCTGGTTAAATTTGAGCCTAACCTAACCTAACCTAACCTAACCTAACCTAACCAACGTAACCTAACCTAACCTCCCCAAATTGCAGGTACTGTAACCTATCGTCAATTAGAGTGATTTACGATCAAGTTTATGTGAGAAAACGAAATTTGGAGTCTCCTGGTTAAATTTGAGCCTAACCTAACCTAACCTAACCTAACCTAACCTAACCAACGTAACCTAACCTAACCTCCCCAAATTGCAGGTACTGTAACCTATCGTGGATTAGAGTGATTTACGATCAAGTTTATGTGAGAAAACGAAATTTGGAGTCTCCTGGTTAAATTTGAGCCTAACCTAACCTAACCTAACCTAACCTAACCTAACCAACGTAACCTAACCTAACCTCCCCAAATTGCAGGTACTGTAACCTATCGTGGATTAGAGTGATTTACGATCAAGTTTATGTGAGAAAACGAAATTTGGAGTCTCCTGGTTAAATTTGAGCCTAACCTAACCTAACCTAACCTAACCTAACCTAACCTACCTAACCAACGTAACCTAACCTAACCTCCACAAATTGCAGGTACTGTAACCTATCGTGGATTAGAGTGATTTACGATCAAGTTTATGTGAGAAAACGAAATTTGGAGTCTCCTGGTTAAATTTGAGCCTAACCTAACCTAACCTAACCTAACCTAACCTAACCAACGTAACCTAACCTAACCTCCCCAAATTGCAGGTACTGTAACCTATCGTGGATTAGAGTGATTTACGATCAAGTTTATGTGAGAAAACGAAATTTGGAGTCTCCTGGTTAAATTTGAGCCTAACCTAACCTAACCTAACCTAACCTAACCTAACCAACGTAACCTAACCTAACCTCCCCAAATTGCAGGTACTGTAACCTATCGTGGATTAGAGTGATTTACGATCAAGTTTATGTGAGAAAACGAAATTTGGAGTCTCCTGGTTAAATTTGAGCCTAACCTAACCTAACCTAACCTAACCTAACCTAACCAACGTAACCTAACCTAACCTCCCCAAATTGCAGGTACTGTAACCTATCGTGGATTAGAGTGATTTACGATCAAGTTTATGTGAGAAAACGAAATTTGGAGTCTCCTGGTTAAATTTGAGCCTAACCTAACCTAACCTAACCTAACCTAACCTAACCAACGTAACCTAACCTAACCTCCCCAAATTGCAGGTACTGTAACCTATCGTGGATTAGAGTGATTTACGATCAAGTTTATGTGAGAAAACGAAATTTGGAGTCTCCTGGTTAAATTTGAGCCTAACCTAACCTAACCTAACCTAACCTAACCTAACCAACGTAACCTAACCTAACCTCCCCAAATTGCAGGTACTGTAACCTATCGTGGATTAGAGTGATTTACGATCAAGTTTATGTGAGAAAACGAAATTTGGAGTCTCCTGGTTAAATTTGAGCCTAACCTAACCTAACCTAACCTAACCTAACCTAACCTAACCAACGTAACCTAACCTAACCTCCCCAAATTGCAGGTACTGTAACCTATCGTGGATTAGAGTGATTTACGATCAAGTTTATGTGAGAAAACGAAATTTGGAGTCTCCTGGTTAAATTTGAGCCTAACCTAACCTAACCTAACCTAACCTAACCTAACCAACGTAACCTAACCTAACCTCCCCAAATTGCAGGTACTGTAACCTATCGTGGATTAGAGTGATTTACGATCAAGTTTATGTGAGAAAACGAAATTTGGAGTCTCCTGGTTAAATTTGAGCCTAACCTAACCTAACCTAACCTAACCTAACCTAACCAACGTAACCTAACCTAACCTCCCCAAATTGCAGGTACTGTAACCTATCGTGGATTAGAGTGATTTACGATCAAGTTTATGTGAGAAAACGAAATTTGGAGTCTCCTGGTTAAATTTGAGCCTAACCTAACCTAACCTAACCTAACCTAACCTAACCAACGTAACCTAACCTAACCTCCCCAAATTGCAGGTACTGTAACCTATCGTGGATTAGAGTGATTTACGATCAAGTTTATGTGAGAAAACGAAATTTGGAGTCTCCTGGTTAAATTTGAGCCTAACCTAACCTAACCTAACCTAACCTAACCTAACCAACGTAACCTAACCTAACCTCCCCAAATTGCAGGTACTGTAACCTATCGTGGATTAGAGTGATTTACGATCAAGTTTATGTGAGAAAACGAAATTTGGAGTCTCCTGGTTAAATTTGAGCCTAACCTAACCTAACCTAACCTAACCTAACCTAACCAACGTAACCTAACCTAACCTCCCCAAATTGCAGGTACTGTAACCTATCGTGGATTAGAGTGATTTACGATCAAGTTTATGTGAGAAAACGAAATTTGGAGTCTCCTGGTTAAATTTGAGCCTAACCTAACCTAACCTAACCTAACCTAACCTAACCAACGTAACCTAACCTAACCTCCCCAAATTGCAGCTACTGTAACCTATCGTGGATTAGAGTGATTTACGATCAAGTTTATGTGAGAAAACGAAATTTGGAGTCTCCTGGTTAAATTTGAGCCTAACCTAACCTAACCTAACCTAACCTAACCTAACCAACGTAACCTAACCTAACCTCCCCAAATTGCAGGTACTGTAACCTATCGTGGATTAGAGTGATTTACGATCAAGTTTATGTGAGAAAACGAAATTTGGAGTCTCCTGGTTAAATTTGAGCCTAACCTAACCTAACCTAACCTAACCTAACCTAACCAACGTAACCTAACCTAACCTCCCCAAATTGCAGGTACTGTAACCTATCGTGGATTAGAGTGATTTACGATCAAGTTTATGTGAGAAAACGAAATTTGGAGTCTCCTGGTTAAATTTGAGCCTAACCTAACCTAACCTAACCTAACCTAACCTAACCAACGTAACCTAACCTAACCTCCCCAAATTGCAGGTACTGTAACCTATCGTGGATTAGAGTGATTTACGATCAAGTTTATGTGAGAAAACGAAATTTGGAGTCTCCTGGTTAAATTTGAGCCTAACCTAACCTAACCTAACCTAACCTAACCTAACCAACGTAACCTAACCTAACCTCCCCAAATTGCAGGTACTGTAACCTATCGTGGATTAGAGTGATTTACGATCAAGTTTATGTGAGAAAACGAAATTTGGAGTCTCCTGGTTAAATTTGAGCCTAACCTAACCTAACCTAACCTAACCTAACCTAACCAACGTAACCTAACCTAACCTCCCCAAATTGCAGGTACTGTAACCTATCGTGGATTAGAGTGATTTACGATCAAGTTTATGTGAGAAAACGAAATTTGGAGTCTCCTGGTTAAATTTGAGCCTAACCTAACCTAACCTAACCTAACCTAACCTAACCAACGTAACCTAACCTAACCTCCCCAAATTGCAGGTACTGTAACCTATCGTGGATTAGAGCGATTTACGATCAAGTTTATGTGAGAAAACGAAATTTGGAGTCTCCTGGTTAAATTTGAGCCTAACCTAACCTAACCTAACCTAACCTAACCTAACCAACGTAACCTAACCTAACCTCCCCAAATTGCAGGTACTGTAACCTATCGTGGATTAGAGTGATTTACGATCAAGTTTATGTGAGAAAACGAAATTTGGAGTCTCCTGGTTAAATTTGAGCCTAACCTAACCTAACCTAACCTAACCTAACCTAACCAACGTAACCTAACCTAACCTCCCCAAATTGCACGTACTGTAACCTATCGTGGATTAGAGTGATTTACGATCAAGTTTATGTGAGAAAACGAAATTTGGAGTCTCCTGGTTAAATTTGAGCCTAACCTAACCTAACCTAACCTAACCTAACCTAACCAACGTACCCTCACCTAACCTCCCCAAATTGCAGGTACTGTAACCTATCGTGGATTAGAGTGATTTACGATCAAGTTTATGTGAGAAAACGAAATTTGGAGTCTCCTGGTTAAATTTGAGCCTAACCTAACCTAACCTAACCTAACCTAACCTAACCAACGTAACCTAACCTAACCTCCCCAAATTGCAGGTACTGTAACCTATCGTGGATTAGAGTGATTTACGATCAAGTTTATGTGAGAAAACGAAATTTGGAGTCTCCTGGTTAAATTTGAGCCTAACCTAACCTAACCTAACCTAACCTAACCTAACCAACGTAACCTAACCTAACCTAACCTCCCCAAATTGCAGGTACTGTAACCTATCGTGGATTAGAGTGATTTACGATCAAGTTTATGTGAGAAAACGAAATTTGGAGTCTCCTGGTTAAATTTGAGCCTAACCTAACCTAACCTAACCTAACCTAACCTAACCAACGTAACCTAACCTAACCTCCCCAAATTGCAGGTACTGTAACCTATCGTGGATTAGAGTGATTTACGATCAAGTTTATGTGAGAAAACGAAATTTGGAGTCTCCTGGTTAAATTTGAGCCTAACCTAACCTAACCTAACCTAACCTAACCTAACCAACGTAACCTAACCTAACCTCCCCAAATTGCAGGTACTGTAACCTATCGTGGATTAGAGTGATTTACGATCAAGTTTATGTGAGAAAACGAAATTTGGAGTCTCCTGGTTAAATTTGAGCCTAACCTAACCTAACCTAACCTAACCTAACCTAACCAACGTAACCTAACCTAACCTCCCCAAATTGCAGGTACTGTAACCTATCGTGGATTAGAGTGATTTACGATCAAGTTTATGTGAGAAAACGAAATTTGGAGTCTCCTGGTTAAATTTGAGCCTAACCTAACCTAACCTAACCTAACCTAACCTAACCTAACCTAACCTAACCAACGTAACCTAACCTAACCTCCCCAAATTGCAGGTACTGTAACCTATCGTGGATTAGAGTGATTTACGATCAAGTTTATGTGAGAAAACGAAATTTGGAGTCTCCTGGTTAAATTTGAGCCTAACCTAACCTAACCTAACCTAACCTAACCTAACCAACGTAACCTAACCTAACCTCCCCAAATTGCAGGTACTGTAACCTATCGTGGATTAGAGTGATTTACGATCAAGTTTATGTGAGAAAACGAAATTTGGAGTCTCCTGGTTAAATTTGAGCCTAACCTAACCTAACCTAACCTAACCTAACCTAACCAACGTAACCTAACCTAACCTCCCCAAATTGCAGGTACTGTAACCTATCGTGGATTAGAGTGATTTACGATCAAGTTTATGTGAGAAAACGAAATTTGGAGTCTCCTGGTTAAATTTGAGCCTAACCTAACCTAACCTAACCTAACCTAACCTAACCAACGTAACCTAACCTAACCTCCCCAAATTGCAGGTACTGTAACCTATCGTGGATTAGAGTGATTTACGATCAAGTTTATGTGAGAAAACGAAATTTGGAGTCTCCTGGTTAAATTTGAGCCTAACCTAACCTAACCTAACCTAACCTAACCTAACCTAACCAACGTAACCTAACCTAACCTCCCCAAATTGCAGGTACTGTAACCTATCGTGGATTAGAGTGATTTACGATCAAGTTTATGTGAGAAAACGAAATTTGGAGTCTCCTGGTTAAATTTGAGCCTAACCTAACCTAACCTAACCTAACCTAACCTAACCAACGTAACCTAACCTAACCTCCCCAAATTGCAGGTACTGTAACCTATCGTGGATTAGAGTGATTTACGATCAAGTTTATGTGAGAAAACGAAATTTGGAGTCTCCTGGTTAAATTTGAGCCTAACCTAACCTAACCTAACCTAACCTAACCTAACCAACGTAACCTAACCTAACCTCCCCAAATTGCAGGTACTGTAACCTATCGTGGATTAGAGTGATTTACGATCAAGTTTATGTGAGAAAACGAAATTTGGAGTCTCCTGGTTAAATTTGAGCCTAACCTAACCTAACCTAACCTAACCTAACCTAACCAACGTAACCTAACCTAACCTCCCCAAATTGCAGGTACTGTAACCTATCGTGGATTAGAGTGATTTACGATCAAGTTTATGTGAGAAAACGAAATTTGGAGTCTCCTGGTTAAATTTGAGCCTAACCTAACCTAACCTAACCTAACCTAACCTAACCAACGTAACCTAACCTAACCTCCCCAAATTGCAGGTACTGTAACCTATCGTGGATTAGAGTGATTTACGATCAAGTTTATGTGAGAAAACGAAATTTGGAGTCTCCTGGTTAAATTTGAGCCTAACCTAACCTAACCTAACCTAACCTAACCTAACCAACGTAACCTAACCTAACCTCCCCAAATTGCAGGTACTGTAACCTATCGTGGATTAGAGTGATTTACGATCAAGTTTATGTGAGAAAACGAAATTTGGAGTCTCCTGGTTAAATTTGAGCCTAACCTAACCTAACCTAACCTAACCTAACCTAACCAACGTAACCTAACCTAACCTCCCCAAATTGCAGGTACTGTAACCTATCGTGGATTAGAGTGATTTACGATCAAGTTTATGTGAGAAAACGAAATTTGGAGTCTCCTGGTTAAATTTGAGCCTAACCTAACCTAACCTAACCTAACCTAACCTAACCAACGTAACCTAACCTAACCTCCCCAAATTGCAGGTACTGTAACCTATCGTGGATTAGAGTGATTTACGATCAAGTTTATGTGAGAAAACGAAATTTGGAGTCTCCTGGTTAAATTTGAGCCTAACCTAACCTAACCTAACCTAACCTAACCTAACCAACGTAACCTAACCTAACCTCCCCAAATTGCAGGTACTGTAACCTATCGTGGATTAGAGTGATTTACGATCAAGTTTATGTGAGAAAACGAAATTTGGAGTCTCCTGGTTAAATTTGAGCCTAACCTAACCTAACCTAACCTAACCTAACCTAACCTAACCAACGTAACCTAACCTAACCTCCCCAAATTGCAGGTACTGTAACCTATCGTGGATTAGAGTGATTTACGATCAAGTTTATGTGAGAAAACGAAATTTGGAGTCTCCTGGTTAAATTTGAGCCTAACCTAACCTAACCTAACCTAACCTAACCTAACCAACGTAACCTAACCTAACCTCCCCAAATTGCAGGTACTGTAACCTATCGTGGATTAGAGTGATTTACGATCAAGTTTATGTGAGAAAACGAAATTTGGAGTCTCCTGGTTAAATTTGAGCCTAACCTAACCTAACCTAACCTAACCTAACCTAACCAACGTAACCTAACCTAACCTCCCCAAATTGCAGGTACTGTAACCTATCGTGGATTAGAGTGATTTACGATCAAGTTTATGTGAGAAAACGAAATTTGGAGTCTCCTGGTTAAATTTGAGCCTAACCTAACCTAACCTAACCTAACCTAACCTAACCTAACCAACGTAACCTAACCTAACCTCCCCAAATTGCAGGTACTGTAACCTATCGTGGATTAGAGTGATTTACGATCAAGTTTATGTGAGAAAACGAAATTTGGAGTCTCCTGGTTAAATTTGAGCCTAACCTAACCTAACCTAACCTAACCTAACCTAACCAACGTAACCTAACCTAACCTCCCCAAATTGCAGGTACTGTAACCTATCGTGGATTAGAGTGATTTACGATCAAGTTTATGTGAGAAAACGAAATTTGGAGTCTCCTGGTTAAATTTGAGCCTAACCTAACCTAACCTAACCTAACCTAACCTAACCAACGTAACCTAACCTAACCTCCCCAAATTGCAGGTACTGTAACCTATCGTGGATTAGAGTGA
Organism: Penaeus vannamei; assembly: GCF_042767895.1. Taxonomy (NCBI): domain Eukaryota; kingdom Metazoa; phylum Arthropoda; class Malacostraca; order Decapoda; family Penaeidae; genus Penaeus; species Penaeus vannamei. The sequence goes on along the minus strand of NC_091592.1, from coordinate 4,066,457 downwards.
TTTACGATCAAGTTTATGTGAGAAAACGAAATTTGGAGTCTCCTGGTTAAATTTGAGCCTAACCTAACCTAACCTAACCTAACCTAACCTAACCTAACCTAACCAACGTAACCTAACCTAACCTCCCCAAATTGCAGGTACTGTAACCTATCGTGGATTAGAGTGATTTACGATCAAGTTTATGTGAGAAAACGAAATTTGGAGTCTCCTGGTTAAATTTGAGCCTAACCTAACCTAACCTAACCTAACCTAACCTAACCAACGTAACCTAACCTAACCTCCCCAAATTGCAGGTACTGTAACCTATCGTGGATTAGAGTGATTTACGATCAAGTTTATGTGAGAAAACGAAATTTGGAGTCTCCTGGTTAAATTTGAGCCTAACCTAACCTAACCTAACCTAACCTAACCTAACCAACGTAACCTAACCTAACCTCCCCAAATTGCAGGTACTGTAACCTATCGTGGATTAGAGTGATTTACGATCAAGTTTATGTGAGAAAACGAAATTTGGAGTCTCCTGGTTAAATTTGAGCCTAACCTAACCTAACCTAACCTAACCTAACCTAACCAACGTAACCTAACCTAACCTCCCCAAATTGCAGGTACTGTAACCTATCGTGGATTAGAGTGATTTACGATCAAGTTTATGTGAGAAAACGAAATTTGGAGTCTCCTGGTTAAATTTGAGCCTAACCTAACCTAACCTAACCTAACCTAACCTAACCAACGTAACCTAACCTAACCTCCCCAAATTGCAGGTACTGTAACCTATCGTGGATTAGAGTGATTTACGATCAAGTTTATGTGAGAAAACGAAATTTGGAGTCTCCTGGTTAAATTTGAGCCTAACCTAACCTAACCTAACCTAACCTAACCTAACCAACGTAACCTAACCTAACCTCCCCAAATTGCAGGTACTGTAACCTATCGTGGATTAGAGTGATTTACGATCAAGTTTATGTGAGAAAACGAAATTTGGAGTCTCCTGGTTAAATTTGAGCCTAACCTAACCTAACCTAACCTAACCTAACCTAACCAACGTAACCTAACCTAACCTCCCCAAATTGCAGGTACTGTAACCTATCGTGGATTAGAGTGATTTACGATCAAGTTTATGTGAGAAAACGAAATTTGGAGTCTCCTGGTTAAATTTGAGCCTAACCTAACCTAACCTAACCTAACCTAACCTAACCAACGTAACCTAACCTAACCTCCCCAAATTGCAGGTACTGTAACCTATCGTGGATTAGAGTGATTTACGATCAAGTTTATGTGAGAAAACGAAATTTGGAGTCTCCTGGTTAAATTTGAGCCTAACCTAACCTAACCTAACCTAACCTAACCTAACCAACGTAACCTAACCTAACCTCCCCAAATT
>NC_091592.1:4005821-4064576 GCF_042767895.1 Penaeus vannamei | reverse complement strand
GTTAGGTTAGGTTAGGCTCAAATTTAACCAGGAGACTCCAAATTTCGTTTTCTCACATAAACTTGATCGTAAATCACTCTAATCCACGATAGGTTACAGTACCTGCAATTTGGGGAGGTTAGGTTAGGTTACGTTGGTTAGGTTAGGTTAGGTTAGGTTAGGTTAGGTTAGGCTCAAATTTAACCAGGAGACTCCAAATTTCGTTTTCTCACATAAACTTGATCGTAAATCACTCTAATCCACGATAGGTTACAGTACCTGCAATTTGGGGAGGTTAGGTTAGGTTACGTTGGTTAGGTTAGGTTAGGTTAGGTTAGGTTAGGTTAGGCTCAAATTTAACCAGGAGACTCCAAATTTCGTTTTCTCACATAAACTTGATCGTAAATCACTCTAATCCACGATAGGTTACAGTACCTGCAATTTGGGGAGGTTAGGTTAGGTTACGTTGGTTAGGTTAGGTTAGGTTAGGTTAGGTTAGGTTAGGCTCAAATTTAACCAGGAGACTCCAAATTTCGTTTTCTCACATAAACTTGATCGTAAATCACTCTAATCCACGATAGGTTACAGTACCTGCAATTTGGGGAGGTTAGGTTAGGTTACGTTGGTTAGGTTAGGTTAGGTTAGGTTAGGTTAGGTTAGGCTCAAATTTAACCAGGAGACTCCAAATTTCGTTTTCTCACATAAACTTGATCGTAAATCACTCTAATCCACGATAGGTTACAGTACCTGCAATTTGGGGAGGTTAGGTTAGGTTACGTTGGTTAGGTTAGGTTAGGTTAGGTTAGGTTAGGTTAGGCTCAAATTTAACCAGGAGACTCCAAATTTCGTTTTCTCACATAAACTTGATCGTAAATCACTCTAATCCACGATAGGTTACAGTACCTGCAATTTGGGGAGGTTAGGTTAGGTTACGTTGGTTAGGTTAGGTTAGGTTAGGTTAGGTTAGGTTAGGCTCAAATTTAACCAGGAGACTCCAAATTTCGTTTTCTCACATAAACTTGATCGTAAATCACTCTAATCCACGATAGGTTACAGTACCTGCAATTTGGGGAGGTTAGGTTAGGTTACGTTGGTTAGGTTAGGTTAGGTTAGGTTAGGTTAGGTTAGGCTCAAATTTAACCAGGAGACTCCAAATTTCGTTTTCTCACATAAACTTGATCGTAAATCACTCTAATCCACGATAGGTTACAGTACCTGCAATTTGGGGAGGTTAGGTTAGGTTACGTTGGTTAGGTTAGGTTAGGTTAGGTTAGGTTAGGTTAGGCTCAAATTTAACCAGGAGACTCCAAATTTCGTTTTCTCACATAAACTTGATCGTAAATCACTCTAATCCACGATAGGTTACAGTACCTGCAATTTGGGGAGGTTAGGTTAGGTTACGTTGGTTAGGTTAGGTTAGGTTAGGTTAGGTTAGGTTAGGTTAGGCTCAAATTTAACCAGGAGACTCCAAATTTCGTTTTCTCACATAAACTTGATCGTAAATCACTCTAATCCACGATAGGTTACAGTACCTGCAATTTGGGGAGGTTAGGTTAGGTTACGTTGGTTAGGTTAGGTTAGGTTAGGTTAGGTTAGGTTAGGCTCAAATTTAACCAGGAGACTCCAAATTTCGTTTTCTCACATAAACTTGATCGTAAATCACTCTAATCCACGATAGGTTACAGTACCTGCAATTTGGGGAGGTTAGGTTAGGTTACGTTGGTTAGGTTCGGTTCGGTTAAGTTAGGTTAGGTTAGGTTAGGTTAGGCTCAAATTTAACCAGGAGACTCCAAATTTCGTTTTCTCACATAAACTTGATCGTAAATCACTCTAATCCACGATAGGTTACAGTACCTGCAATTTGGGGAGGTTAGGTTAGGTTACGTTGGTTAGGTTAGGTTAGGTTAGGTTAGGTTAGGCTCAAATTTAACCAGGAGACTCCAAATTTCGTTTTCTCACATAAACTTGATCGTAAATCACTCTAATCCACGATAGGTTACAGTACCTGCAATTTGGGGAGGTTAGGTTAGGTTACGTTAGGTTAGGTTAGGCTCAAATTTAACCAGGAGACTCCAAATTTCGTTTTCTCACATAAACTTGATCGTAAATCACTCTAATCCACGATAGGTTACAGTACCTGCAATTTGGGGAGGTTAGGTTAGGTTACGTTGGTTAGGTTAGGTTAGGTTAGGTTAGGTTAGGTTAGGCTCAAATTTAACCAGGAGACTCCAAATTTCGTTTTCTCACATAAACTTGATCGTAAATCACTCTAATCCACGATAGGTTACAGTACCTGCAATTTGGGGAGGTTAGGTTAGGTTACGTTGGTTAGGTTCGGTTCGGTTAGGTTAGGTTAGGTTAGGTTAGGTTAGGCTCAAATTTAACCAGGAGACTCCAAATTTCGTTTTCTCACATAAACTTGATCGTAAATCACTCTAATCCACGATAGGTTACAGTACCTGCAATTTGGGGAGGTTAGGTTAGGTTACGTTGGTTAGGTTAGGTTAGGTTAGGTTAGGTTAGGTTAGGCTCAAATTTAACCAGGAGACTCCAAATTTCGTTTTCTCACATAAACTTGATCGTAAATCACTCTAATCCACGATAGGTTACAGTACCTGCAATTTGGGGAGGTTAGGTTAGGTTACGTTGGTTAGGTTAGGTTAGGTTAGGTTAGGTTAGGTTAGGCTCAAATTTAACCAGGAGACTCCAAATTTCGTTTTCTCACATAAACTTGATCGTAAATTACTCTAATCCACGATAGGTTACAGTACCTGCAATTTGGGGAGGTTAGGTTAGGTTACGTTGGTTAGGTTAGGTTAGGTTAGGTTAGGTTAGGTTAGGCTCAAATTTAACCAGGAGACTCCAAATTTCGTTTTCTCACATAAACTTGATCGTAAATCACTCTAATCCACGATAGGTTACAGTACCTGCAATTTGGGGAGGTTAGGTTAGGTTACGTTGGTTAGGTTAGGTTAGGTTAGGTTAGGTTAGGTTAGGCTCAAATTTAACCAGGAGACTCCAAATTTCGTTTTCTCACATAAACTTGATCGTAAATCACTCTAATCCACGATAGGTTACAGTACCTGCAATTTGGGGAGGTTAGGTTAGGTTACGTTGGTTAGGTTCGGTTCGGTTAGGTTAGGTTAGGTTAGGTTAGGTTAGGCTCAAATTTAACCAGGAGACTCCAAATTTCGTTTTCTCACATAAACTTGATCGTAAATCACTCTAATCCACGATAGGTTACAGTACCTGCAATTTGGGGAGGTTAGGTTAGGTTACGTTGGTTAGGTTAGGTTAGGTTAGGTTAGGTTAGGTTAGGCTCAAATTTAACCAGGAGACTCCAAATTTCGTTTTCTCACATAAACTTGATCGTAAATCACTCTAATCCACGATAGGTTACAGTACCTGCAATTTGGGGAGGTTAGGTTAGGTTACGTTGGTTAGGTTAGGTTAGGTTAGGTTAGGTTAGGTTAGGCTCAAATTTAACCAGGAGACTCCAAATTTCGTTTTCTCACATAAACTTGATCGTAAATCACTCTAATCCACGATAGGTTACAGTACCTGCAATTTGGGGAGGTTAGGTTAGGTTACGTTGGTTAGGTTAGGTTAGGTTAGGTTAGGTTAGGTTAGGCTCAAATTTAACCAGGAGACTCCAAATTTCGTTTTCTCACATAAACTTGATCGTAAATCACTCTAATCCACGATAGGTTACAGTACCTGCAATTTGGGGAGGTTAGGTTAGGTTACGTTGGTTAGGTTAGGTTAGGTTAGGTTAGGTTAGGTTAGGCTCAAATTTAACCAGGAGACTCCAAATTTCGTTTTCTCACATAAACTTGATCGTAAATCACTCTAATCCACGATAGGTTACAGTACCTGCAATTTGGGGAGGTTAGGTTAGGTTACGTTGGTTAGGTTAGGTTAGGTTAGGTTAGGTTAGGTTAGGCTCAAATTTAACCAGGAGACTCCAAATTTCGTTTTCTCACATAAACTTGATCGTAAATCACTCTAATCCACGATAGGTTACAGTACCTGCAATTTGGGGAGGTTAGGTTAGGTTACGTTGGTTAGGTTAGGTTAGGTTAGGTTAGGTTAGGTTAGGCTCAAATTTAACCAGGAGACTCCAAATTTCGTTTTCTCACATAAACTTGATCGTAAATCAGTCTAATCCACGATAGGTTACAGTACCTGCAATTTGGGGAGGTTAGGTTAGGTTACGTTGGTTAGGTTAGGTTAGGTTAGGTTAGGTTAGGCTCAAATTTAACCAGGAGACTCCAAATTTCGTTTTCTCACATAAACTTGATCGTAAATCACTCTAATCCACGATAGGTTACAGTACCTGCAATTTGGGGAGGTTAGGTTAGGTTACGTTGGTTAGGTTAGGTTAGGTTAGGTTAGGTTAGGTTAGGCTCAAATTTAACCAGGAGACTCCAAATTTCGTTTTCTCACATAAACTTGATCGTAAATCACTCTAATCCACGATAGGTTACAGTACCTGCAATTTGGGGAGGTTAGGTTAGGTTACGTTGGTTAGGTTAGGTTAGGTTAGGTTAGGTTAGGTTAGGCTCAAATTTAACCAGGAGACTCCAAATTTCGTTTTCTCACATAAACTTGATCGTAAATCACTCTAATCCACGATAGGTTACAGTACCTGCAATTTGGGGAGGTTAGGTTAGGTTACGTTGGTTAGGTTAGGTTAGGTTAGGTTAGGTTAGGTTAGGCTCAAATTTAACCAGGAGACTCCAAATTTCGTTTTCTCACATAAACTTGATCGTAAATCACTCTAATCCACGATAGGTTACAGTACCTGCAATTTGGGGAGGTTAGGTTAGGTTACGTTGGTTAGGTTAGGTTAGGTTAGGTTAGGTTAGGTTAGGCTCAAATTTAACCAGGAGACTCCAAATTTCGTTTTCTCACATAAACTTGATCGTAAATCACTCTAATCCACGATAGGTTACAGTACCTGCAATTTGGGGAGGTTAGGTTAGGTTACGTTGGTTAGGTTAGGTTAGGTTAGGTTAGGTTAGGTTAGGCTCAAATTTAACCAGGAGACTCCAAATTTCGTTTTCTCACATAAACTTGATCGTAAATCACTCTAATCCACGATAGGTTACAGTACCTGCAATTTGGGGAGGTTAGGTTAGGTTACGTTGGTTAGGTTAGGTTAGGTTAGGTTAGGTTAGGTTAGGCTCAAATTTAACCAGGAGACTCCAAATTTCGTTTTCTCACATAAACTTGATCGTAAATCACTCTAATCCACGATAGGTTACAGTACCTGCAATTTGGGGAGGTTAGGTTAGGTTACGTTGGTTAGGTTAGGTTAGGTTAGGTTAGGTTAGGTTAGGCTCAAATTTAACCAGGAGACTCCAAATTTCGTTTTCTCACATAAACTTGATCGTAAATCACTCTAATCCACGATAGGTTACAGTACCTGCAATTTGGGGAGGTTAGGTTAGGTTACGTTGGTTAGGTTAGGTTAGGTTAGGTTAGGTTAGGTTAGGCTCAAATTTAACCAGGAGACTCCAAATTTCGTTTTCTCACATAAACTTGATCGTAAATCACTCTAATCCACGATAGGTTACAGTACCTGCAATTTGGGGAGGTTAGGTTAGGTTACGTTGGTTAGGTTAGGTTAGGTTAGGTTAGGTTAGGTTAGGCTCAAATTTAACCAGGAGACTCCAAATTTCGTTTTCTCACATAAACTTGATCGTAAATCACTCTAATCCACGATAGGTTACAGTACCTGCAATTTGGGGAGGTTAGGTTAGGTTACGTTGGTTAGGTTAGGTTAGGTTAGGTTAGGTTAGGTTAGGCTCAAATTTAACCAGGAGACTCCAAATTTCGTTTTCTCACATAAACTTGATCGTAAATCACTCTAATCCACGATAGGTTACAGTACCTGCAATTTGGGGAGGTTAGGTTAGGTTACGTTGGTTAGGTTAGGTTAGGTTAGGTTAGGTTAGGTTAGGCTCAAATTTAACCAGGAGACTCCAAATTTCGTTTTCTCACATAAACTTGATCGTAAATCACTCTAATCCACGATAGGTTACAGTACCTGCAATTTGGGGAGGTTAGGTTAGGTTACGTTGGTTAGGTTAGGTTAGGTTAGGTTAGGTTAGGTTAGGCTCAAATTTAACCAGGAGACTCCAAATTTCGTTTTCTCACATAAACTTGATCGTAAATCACTCTAATCCACGATAGGTTACAGTACCTGCAATTTGGGGAGGTTAGGTTAGGTTACGTTGGTTAGGTTAGGTTAGGTTAGGTTAGGTTAGGTTAGGCTCAAATTTAACCAGGAGACTCCAAATTTCGTTTTCTCACATAAACTTGATCGTAAATCACTCTAATCCACGATAGGTTACAGTACCTGCAATTTGGGGAGGTTAGGTTAGGTTACGTTGGTTAGGTTAGGTTAGGTTAGGTTAGGTTAGGTTAGGCTCAAATTTAACCAGGAGACTCCAAATTTCGTTTTCTCACATAAACTTGATCGTAAATCACTCTAATCCACGATAGGTTACAGTACCTGCAATTTGGGGAGGTTAGGTTAGGTTACGTTGGTTAGGTTAGGTTAGGTTAGGTTAGGTTAGGTTAGGCTCAAATTTAACCAGGAGACTCCAAATTTCGTTTTCTCACATAAACTTGATCGTAAATCACTCTAATCCACGATAGGTTACAGTACCTGCAATTTGGGGAGGTTAGGTTAGGTTACGTTGGTTAGGTTAGGTTAGGTTAGGCTCAAATTTAACCAGGAGACTCCAAATTTCGTTTTCTCACATAAACTTGATCGTAAATCACTCTAATCCACGATAGGTTACAGTACCTGCAATTTGGGGAGGTTAGGTTAGGTTACGTTGGTTAGGTTAGGTTAGGTTAGGTTAGGTTAGGTTAGGCTCAAATTTAACCAGGAGACTCCAAATTTCGTTTTCTCACATAAACTTGATCGTAAATCACTCTAATCCACGATAGGTTACAGTACCTGCAATTTGGGGAGGTTAGGTTAGGTTACGTTGGTTAGGTTAGGTTAGGTTAGGTTAGGTTAGGTTAGGCTCAAATTTAACCAGGAGACTCCAAATTTCGTTTTCTCACATAAACTTGATCGTAAATCACTCTAATCCACGATAGGTTACAGTACCTGCAATTTGGGGAGGTTAGGTTAGGTTACGTTGGTTAGGTTAGGTTAGGTTAGGTTAGGTTAGGTTAGGCTCAAATTTAACCAGGAGACTCCAAATTTCGTTTTCTCACATAAACTTGATCGTAAATCACTCTAATCCACGATAGGTTACAGTACCTGCAATTTGGGGAGGTTAGGTTAGGTTACGTTGGTTAGGTTAGGTTAGGTTAGGTTAGGTTAGGTTAGGCTCAAATTTAACCAGGAGACTCCAAATTTCGTTTTCTCACATAAACTTGATCGTAAATCACTCTAATCCACGATAGGTTACAGTACCTGCAATTTGGGGAGGTTAGGTTAGGTTACGTTGGTTAGGTTAGGTTAGGTTAGGTTAGGTTAGGTTAGGCTCAAATTTAACCAGGAGACTCCAAATTTCGTTTTCTCACATAAACTTGATCGTAAATCACTCTAATCCACGATAGGTTACAGTACCTGCAATTTGGGGAGGTTAGGTTAGGTTACGTTGGTTAGGTTAGGTTAGGTTAGGTTAGGTTAGGTTAGGCTCAAATTTAACCAGGAGACTCCAAATTTCGTTTTCTCACATAAACTTGATCGTAAATCACTCTAATCCACGATAGGTTACAGTACCTGCAATTTGGGGAGGTTAGGTTAGGTTACGTTGGTTAGGTTAGGTTAGGTTAGGTTAGGTTAGGTTAGGCTCAAATTTAACCAGGAGACTCCAAATTTCGTTTTCTCACATAAACTTGATCGTAAATCACTCTAATCCACGATAGGTTACAGTACCTGCAATTTGGGGAGGTTAGGTTAGGTTACGTTGGTTAGGTTCGGTTCGGTTAGGTTAGGTTAGGTTAGGTTAGGTTAGGCTCAAATTTAACCAGGAGACTCCAAATTTCGTTTTCTCACATAAACTTGATCGTAAATCACTCTAATCCACGATAGGTTACAGTACCTGCAATTTGGGGAGGTTAGGTTAGGTTACGTTGGTTAGGTTAGGTTAGGTTAGGTTAGGTTAGGTTAGGCTCAAATTTAACCAGGAGACTCCAAATTTCGTTTTCTCACATAAACTTGATCGTAAATCACTCTAATCCACGATAGGTTACAGTACCTGCAATTTGGGGAGGTTAGGTTAGGTTACGTTGGTTAGGTTAGGTTAGGTTAGGTTAGGTTAGGTTAGGCTCAAATTTAACCAGGAGACTCCAAATTTCGTTTTCTCACATAAACTTGATCGTAAATCACTCTAATCCACGATAGGTTACAGTACCTGCAATTTGGGGAGGTTAGGTTAGGTTACGTTGGTTAGGTTAGGTTAGGTTAGGTTAGGTTAGGTTAGGCTCAAATTTAACCAGGAGACTCCAAATTTCGTTTTCTCACATAAACTTGATCGTAAATCACTCTAATCCACGATAGGTTACAGTACCTGCAATTTGGGGAGGTTAGGTTAGGTTACGTTGGTTAGGTTAGGTTAGGTTAGGTTAGGTTAGGTTAGGCTCAAATTTAACCAGGAGACTCCAAATTTCGTTTTCTCACATAAACTTGATCGTAAATCACTCTAATCCACGATAGGTTACAGTACCTGCAATTTGGGGAGGTTAGGTTAGGTTACGTTGGTTAGGTTAGGTTAGGTTAGGTTAGGTTAGGTTAGGCTCAAATTTAACCAGGAGACTCCAAATTTCGTTTTCTCACATAAACTTGATCGTAAATCACTCTAATCCACGATAGGTTACAGTACCTGCAATTTGGGGAGGTTAGGTTAGGTTACGTTGGTTAGGTTCGGTTCGGTTAGGTTAGGTTAGGTTAGGTTAGGTTAGGCTCAAATTTAACCAGGAGACTCCAAATTTCGTTTTCTCACATAAACTTGATCGTAAATCACTCTAATCCACGATAGGTTACAGTACCTGCAATTTGGGGAGGTTAGGTTAGGTTACGTTGGTTAGGTTAGGTTAGGTTAGGTTAGGTTAGGTTAGGCTCAAATTTAACCAGGAGACTCCAAATTTCGTTTTCTCACATAAACTTGATCGTAAATCACTCTAATCCACGATAGGTTACAGTACCTGCAATTTGGGGAGGTTAGGTTAGGTTACGTTGGTTAGGTTAGGTTAGGTTAGGTTAGGTTAGGTTAGGCTCAAATTTAACCAGGAGACTCCAAATTTCGTTTTCTCACATAAACTTGATCGTAAATCACTCTAATCCACGATAGGTTACAGTATCTGCAATTTGGGGAGGTTAGGTTAGGTTACGTTGGTTAGGTTAGGTTAGGTTAGGTTAGGTTAGGTTAGGCTCAAATTTAACCAGGAGACTCCAAATTTCGTTTTCTCACATAAACTTGATCGTAAATCACTCTAATCCACGATAGGTTACAGTACCTGCAATTTGGGGAGGTTAGGTTAGGTTACGTTGGTTAGGTTAGGTTAGGTTAGGTTAGGTTAGGTTAGGCTCAAATTTAACCAGGAGACTCCAAATTTCGTTTTCTCACATAAACTTGATCGTAAATCACTCTAATCCACGATAGGTTACAGTACCTGCAATTTGGGGAGGTTAGGTTAGGTTACGTTGGTTAGGTTAGGTTAGGTTAGGTTAGGTTAGGTTAGGCTCAAATTTAACCAGGAGACTCCAAATTTCGTTTTCTCACATAAACTTGATCGTAAATCACTCTAATCCACGATAGGTTACAGTACCTGCAATTTGGGGAGGTTAGGTTAGGTTACGTTGGTTAGGTTAGGTTAGGTTAGGTTAGGTTAGGCTCAAATTTAACCAGGAGACTCCAAATTTCGTTTTCTCACATAAACTTGATCGTAAATCACTCTAATCCACGATAGGTTACAGTACCTGCAATTTGGGGAGGTTAGGTTAGGTTACGTTGGTTAGGTTAGGTTAGGTTAGGTTAGGTTAGGTTAGGCTCAAATTTAACCAGGAGACTCCAAATTTCGTTTTCTCACATAAACTTGATCGTAAATCACTCTAATCCACGATAGGTTACAGTACCTGCAATTTGGGGAGGTTAGGTTAGGTTACGTTGGTTAGGTTAGGTTAGGTTAGGTTAGGTTAGGTTAGGCTCAAATTTAACCAGGAGACTCCAAATTTCGTTTTCTCACATAAACTTGATCCTAAATCACTCTAATCCACGATAGGTTACAGTACCTGCAATTTGGGGAGGTTAGGTTAGGTTACGTTGGTTAGGTTAGGTTAGGTTAGGTTAGGTTAGGTTAGGCTCAAATTTAACCAGGAGACTCCAAATTTCGTTTTCTCACATAAACTTGATCGTAAATCACTCTAATCCACGATAGGTTACAGTACCTGCAATTTGGGGAGGTTAGGTTAGGTTACGTTGGTTAGGTTAGGTTAGGTTAGGTTAGGTTAGGTTAGGCTCAAATTTAACCAGGAGACTCCAAATTTCGTTTTCTCACATAAACTTGATCGTAAATCACTCTAATCCACGATAGGTTACAGTACCTGCAATTTGGGGAGGTTAGGTTAGGTTACGTTGGTTAGGTTAGGTTAGGTTAGGTTAGGTTAGGTTAGGCTCAAATTTAACCAGGAGACTCCAAATTTCGTTTTCTCACATAAACTTGATCGTAAATCACTCTAATCCACGATAGGTTACAGTACCTGCAATTTGGGGAGGTTAGGTTAGGTTACGTTGGTTAGGTTAGGTTAGGTTAGGTTAGGTTAGGTTAGGCTCAAATTTAACCAGGAGACTCCAAATTTCGTTTTCTCACATAAACTTGATCGTAAATCACTCTAATCCACGATAGGTTACAGTACCTGCAATTTGGGGAGGTTAGGTTAGGTTACGTTGGTTAGGTTAGGTTAGGTTAGGTTAGGTTAGGTTAGGCTCAAATTTAACCAGGAGACTCCAAATTTCGTTTTCTCACATAAACTTGATCGTAAATCACTCTAATCCACGATAGGTTACAGTACCTGCAATTTGGGGAGGTTAGGTTAGGTTACGTTGGTTAGGTTAGGTTAGGTTAGGTTAGGTTAGGTTAGGCTCAAATTTAACCAGGAGACTCCAAATTTCGTTTTCTCACATAAACTTGATCGTAAATCACTCTAATCCACGATAGGTTACAGTACCTGCAATTTGGGGAGGTTAGGTTAGGTTACGTTGGTTAGGTTAGGTTAGGTTAGGTTAGGTTAGGTTAGGCTCAAATTTAACCAGGAGACTCCAAATTTCGTTTTCTCACATAAACTTGATCGTAAATCACTCTAATCCACGATAGGTTACAGTACCTGCAATTTGGGGAGGTTAGGTTAGGTTACGTTGGTTAGGTTAGGTTAGGTTAGGTTAGGTTAGGTTAGGCTCAAATTTAACCAGGAGACTCCAAATTTCGTTTTCTCACATAAACTTGATCGTAAATCACTCTAATCCACGATAGGTTACAGTACCTGCAATTTGGGGAGGTTAGGTTAGGTTACGTTGGTTAGGTTAGGTTAGGTTAGGTTAGGTTAGGTTAGGCTCAAATTTAACCAGGAGACTCCAAATTTCGTTTTCTCACATAAACTTGATCGTAAATCACTCTAATCCACGATAGGTTACAGTACCTGCAATTTGGGGAGGTTAGGTTAGGTTACGTTGGTTAGGTTAGGTTAGGTTAGGTTAGGTTAGGTTAGGCTCAAATTTAACCAGGAGACTCCAAATTTCGTTTTCTCACATAAACTTGATCGTAAATCACTCTAATCCACGATAGGTTACAGTACCTGCAATTTGGGGAGGTTAGGTTAGGTTACGTTGGTTAGGTTCGGTTCGGTTAGGTTAGGTTAGGTTAGGTTAGGTTAGGCTCAAATTTAACCAGGAGACTCCAAATTTCGTTTTCTCACATAAACTTGATCGTAAATCACTCTAATCCACGATAGGTTACAGTACCTGCAATTTGGGGAGGTTAGGTTAGGTTACGTTGGTTAGGTTAGGTTAGGTTAGGTTAGGTTAGGTTAGGCTCAAATTTAACCAGGAGACTCCAAATTTCGTTTTCTCACATAAACTTGATCGTAAATCGCTCTAATCCACGATAGGTTACAGTACCTGCAATTTGGGGAGGTTAGGTTAGGTTACGTTGGTTAGGTTAGGTTAGGTTAGGTTAGGTTAGGTTAGGCTCAAATTTAACCAGGAGACTCCAAATTTCGTTTTCTCACATAAACTTGATCGTAAATCACTCTAATCCACGATAGGTTACAGTACCTGCAATTTGGGGAGGTTAGGTTAGGTTACGTTGGTTAGGTTAGGTTAGGTTAGGTTAGGTTAGGTTAGGCTCAAATTTAACCAGGAGACTCCAAATTTCGTTTTCTCACATAAACTTGATCGTAAATCACTCTAATCCACGATAGGTTACAGTACCTGCAATTTGGGGAGGTTAGGTTAGGTTACGTTGGTTAGGTTAGGTTAGGTTAGGTTAGGTTAGGTTAGGCTCAAATTTAACCAGGAGACTCCAAATTTCGTTTTCTCACATAAACTTGATCGTAAATCACTCTAATCCACGATAGGTTACAGTACCTGCAATTTGGGGAGGTTAGGTTAGGTTACGTTGGTTAGGTTAGGTTAGGTTAGGTTAGGTTAGGTTAGGCTCAAATTTAACCAGGAGACTCCAAATTTCGTTTTCTCACATAAACTTGATCGTAAATCACTCTAATCCACGATAGGTTACAGTACCTGCAATTTGGGGAGGTTAGGTTAGGTTACGTTGGTTAGGTTAGGTTAGGTTAGGTTAGGTTAGGTTAGGCTCAAATTTAACCAGGAGACTCCAAATTTCGTTTTCTCACATAAACTTGATCGTAAATCACTCTAATCCACGATAGGTTACAGTACCTGCAATTTGGGGAGGTTAGGTTAGGTTACGTTGGTTAGGTTAGGTTAGGTTAGGTTAGGTTAGGTTAGGCTCAAATTTAACCAGGAGACTCCAAATTTCGTTTTCTCACATAAACTTGATCGTAAATCACTCTAATCCACGATAGGTTACAGTACCTGCAATTTGGGGAGGTTAGGTTAGGTTACGTTGGTTAGGTTAGGTTAGGTTAGGTTAGGTTAGGTTAGGCTCAAATTTAACCAGGAGACTCCAAATTTCGTTTTCTCACATAAACTTGATCGTAAATCACTCTAATCCACGATAGGTTACAGTACCTGCAATTTGGGGAGGTTAGGTTAGGTTACGTTGGTTAGGTTAGGTTAGGTTAGGTTAGGTTAGGTTAGGCTCAAATTTAACCAGGAGACTCCAAATTTCGTTTTCTCACATAAACTTGATCGTAAATCACTCTAATCCACGATAGGTTACAGTACCTGCAATTTGGGGAGGTTAGGTTAGGTTACGTTGGTTAGGTTCGGTTCGGTTAGGTTAGGTTAGGTTAGGTTAGGTTAGGCTCAAATTTAACCAGGAGACTCCAAATTTCGTTTTCTCACATAAACTTGATCGTAAATCACTCTAATCCACGATAGGTTACAGTACCTGCAATTTGGGGAGGTTAGGTTAGGTTACGTTGGTTAGGTTAGGTTAGGTTAGGTTAGGTTAGGTTAGGCTCAAATTTAACCAGGAGACTCCAAATTTCGTTTTCTCACATAAACTTGATCGTAAATCACTCTAATCCACGATAGGTTACAGTACCTGCAATTTGGGGAGGTTAGGTTAGGTTACGTTGGTTAGGTTCGGTTCGGTTAGGTTAGGTTAGGTTAGGTTAGGTTAGGCTCAAATTTAACCAGGAGACTCCAAATTTCGTTTTCTCACATAAACTTGATCGTAAATCACTCTAATCCACGATAGGTTACAGTACCTGCAATTTGGGGAGGTTAGGTTAGGTTACGTTGGTTAGGTTAGGTTAGGTTAGGTTAGGTTAGGCTCAAATTTAACCAGGAGACTCCAAATTTCGTTTTCTCACATAAACTTGATCGTAAATCACTCTAATCCACGATAGGTTACAGTACCTGCAATTTGGGGAGGTTAGGTTAGGTTACGTTGGTTAGGTTGGTTAGGTTAGGTTAGGTTAGGTTAGGTTAGGTTAGGCTCAAATTTAACCAGGAGACTCCAAATTTCGTTTTCTCACATAAACTTGATCGTAAATCACTCTAATCCACGATAGGTTACAGTACCTGCAATTTGGGGAGGTTAGGTTAGGTTACGTTGGTTAGGTTAGGTTAGGTTAGGTTAGGTTAGGTTAGGCTCAAATTTAACCAGGAGACTCCAAATTTCGTTTTCTCACATAAACTTGATCGTAAATCACTCTAATCCACGATAGGTTACAGTACCTGCAATTTGGGGAGGTTAGGTTAGGTTACGTTGGTTAGGTTAGGTTAGGTTAGGTTAGGTTAGGTTAGGCTCAAATTTAACCAGGAGACTCCAAATTTCGTTTTCTCACATAAACTTGATCGTAAATCACTCTAATCCACGATAGGTTACAGTACCTGCAATTTGGGGAGGTTAGGTTAGGTTACGTTGGTTAGGTTAGGTTAGGTTAGGTTAGGTTAGGTTAGGCTCAAATTTAACCAGGAGACTCCAAATTTCGTTTTCTCACATAAACTTGATCGTAAATCACTCTAATCCACGATAGGTTACAGTACCTGCAATTTGGGGAGGTTAGGTTAGGTTACGTTGGTTAGGTTAGGTTAGGTTAGGTTAGGTTAGGTTAGGCTCAAATTTAACCAGGAGACTCCAAATTTCGTTTTCTCACATAAACTTGATCGTAAATCACTCTAATCCACGATAGGTTACAGTACCTGCAATTTGGGGAGGTTAGGTTAGGTTACGTTGGTTAGGTTAGGTTAGGTTAGGTTAGGTTAGGTTAGGCTCAAATTTAACCAGGAGACTCCAAATTTCGTTTTCTCACATAAACTTGATCGTAAATCACTCTAATCCACGATAGGTTACAGTACCTGCAATTTGGGGAGGTTAGGTTAGGTTACGTTGGTTAGGTTAGGTTAGGTTAGGTTAGGTTAGGTTAGGCTCAAATTTAACCAGGAGACTCCAAATTTCGTTTTCTCACATAAACTTGATCGTAAATCACTCTAATCCACGATAGGTTACAGTACCTGCAATTTGGGGAGGTTAGGTTAGGTTACGTTGGTTAGGTTAGGTTAGGTTAGGTTAGGTTAGGTTAGGCTCAAATTTAACCAGGAGACTCCAAATTTCGTTTTCTCACATAAACTTGATCGTAAATCACTCTAATCCACGATAGGTTACAGTACCTGCAATTTGGGGAGGTTAGGTTAGGTTACGTTGGTTAGGTTAGGTTAGGTTAGGTTAGGTTAGGTTAGGCTCAAATTTAACCAGGAGACTCCAAATTTCGTTTTCTCACATAAACTTGATCGTAAATCACTCTAATCCACGATAGGTTACAGTACCTGCAATTTGGGGAGGTTAGGTTAGGTTACGTTGGTTAGGTTAGGTTAGGTTAGGTTAGGTTAGGTTAGGCTCAAATTTAACCAGGAGACTCCAAATTTCGTTTTCTCACATAAACTTGATCGTAAATCACTCTAATCCACGATAGGTTACAGTACCTGCAATTTGGGGAGGTTAGGTTAGGTTACGTTGGTTAGGTTAGGTTAGGTTAGGTTAGGTTAGGTTAGGCTCAAATTTAACCAGGAGACTCCAAATTTCGTTTTCTCACATAAACTTGATCGTAAATCACTCTAATCCACGATAGGTTACAGTACCTGCAATTTGGGGAGGTTAGGTTAGGTTACGTTGGTTAGGTTAGGTTAGGTTAGGTTAGGTTAGGTTAGGCTCAAATTTAACCAGGAGACTCCAAATTTCGTTTTCTCACATAAACTTGATCGTAAATCACTCTAATCCACGATAGGTTACAGTACCTGCAATTTGGGGAGGTTAGGTTAGGTTACGTTGGTTAGGTTAGGTTAGGTTAGGTTAGGTTAGGTTAGGCTCAAATTTAACCAGGAGACTCCAAATTTCGTTTTCTCACATAAACTTGATCGTAAATCACTCTAATCCACGATAGGTTACAGTACCTGCAATTTGGGGAGGTTAGGTTAGGTTACGTTGGTTAGGTTAGGTTAGGTTAGGTTAGGTTAGGTTAGGCTCAAATTTAACCAGGAGACTCCAAATTTCGTTTTCTCACATAAACTTGATCGTAAATCACTCTAATCCACGATAGGTTACAGTACCTGCAATTTGGGGAGGTTAGGTTAGGTTACGTTGGTTAGGTTAGGTTAGGTTAGGTTAGGTTAGGTTAGGCTCAAATTTAACCAGGAGACTCCAAATTTCGTTTTCTCACATAAACTTGATCGTAAATCACTCTAATCCACGATAGGTTACAGTACCTGCAATTTGGGGAGGTTAGGTTAGGTTACGTTGGTTAGGTTAGGTTAGGTTAGGTTAGGTTAGGTTAGGCTCAAATTTAACCAGGAGACTCCAAATTTCGTTTTCTCACATAAACTTGATCGTAAATCACTCTAATCCACGATAGGTTACAGTACCTGCAATTTGGGGAGGTTAGGTTAGGTTACGTTGGTTAGGTTAGGTTAGGTTAGGTTAGGTTAGGTTAGGCTCAAATTTAACCAGGAGACTCCAAATTTCGTTTTCTCACATAAACTTGATCGTAAATCACTCTAATCCACGATAGGTTACAGTACCTGCAATTTGGGGAGGTTAGGTTAGGTTACGTTGGTTAGGTTAGGTTAGGTTAGGTTAGGTTAGGTTAGGCTCAAATTTAACCAGGAGACTCCAAATTTCGTTTTCTCACATAAACTTGATCGTAAATCACTCTAATCCACGATAGGTTACAGTACCTGCAATTTGGGGAGGTTAGGTTAGGTTACGTTGGTTAGGTTAGGTTAGGTTAGGTTAGGTTAGGTTAGGCTCAAATTTAACCAGGAGACTCCAAATTTCGTTTTCTCACATAAACTTGATCGTAAATCACTCTAATCCACGATAGGTTACAGTACCTGCAATTTGGGGAGGTTAGGTTAGGTTACGTTGGTTAGGTTAGGTTAGGTTAGGTTAGGTTAGGTTAGGCTCAAATTTAACCAGGAGACTCCAAATTTCGTTTTCTCACATAAACTTGATCGTAAATCACTCTAATCCACGATAGGTTACAGTACCTGCAATTTGGGGAGGTTAGGTTAGGTTACGTTGGTTAGGTTAGGTTAGGTTAGGTTAGGTTAGGTTAGGCTCAAATTTAACCAGGAGACTCCAAATTTCGTTTTCTCACATAAACTTGATCGTAAATCACTCTAATCCACGATAGGTTACAGTACCTGCAATTTGGGGAGGTTAGGTTAGGTTACGTTGGTTAGGTTAGGTTAGGTTAGGTTAGGTTAGGTTAGGCTCAAATTTAACCAGGAGACTCCAAATTTCGTTTTCTCACATAAACTTGATCGTAAATCACTCTAATCCACGATAGGTTACAGTACCTGCAATTTGGGGAGGTTAGGTTAGGTTACGTTGGTTAGGTTAGGTTAGGTTAGGTTAGGTTAGGTTAGGCTCAAATTTAACCAGGAGACTCCAAATTTCGTTTTCTCACATAAACTTGATCGTAAATCACTCTAATCCACGATAGGTTACAGTACCTGCAATTTGGGGAGGTTAGGTTAGGTTACGTTGGTTAGGTTAGGTTAGGTTAGGTTAGGTTAGGTTAGGCTCAAATTTAACCAGGAGACTCCAAATTTCGTTTTCTCACATAAACTTGATCGTAAATCACTCTAATCCACGATAGGTTACAGTACCTGCAATTTGGGGAGGTTAGGTTAGGTTACGTTGGTTAGGTTAGGTTAGGTTAGGTTAGGTTAGGTTAGGCTCAAATTTAACCAGGAGACTCCAAATTTCGTTTTCTCACATAAACTTGATCGTAAATCACTCTAATCCACGATAGGTTACAGTACCTGCAATTTGGGGAGGTTAGGTTAGGTTACGTTGGTTAGGTTAGGTTAGGTTAGGTTAGGTTAGGTTAGGCTCAAATTTAACCAGGAGACTCCAAATTTCGTTTTCTCACATAAACTTGATCGTAAATCACTCTAATCCACGATAGGTTACAGTACCTGCAATTTGGGGAGGTTAGGTTAGGTTACGTTGGTTAGGTTAGGTTAGGTTAGGTTAGGTTAGGTTAGGCTCAAATTTAACCAGGAGACTCCAAATTTCGTTTTCTCACATAAACTTGATCGTAAATCACTCTAATCCACGATAGGTTACAGTACCTGCAATTTGGGGAGGTTAGGTTAGGTTACGTTGGTTAGGTTAGGTTAGGTTAGGTTAGGTTAGGTTAGGCTCAAATTTAACCAGGAGACTCCAAATTTCGTTTTCTCACATAAACTTGATCGTAAATCACTCTAATCCACGATAGGTTACAGTACCTGCAATTTGGGGAGGTTAGGTTAGGTTACGTTGGTTAGGTTAGGTTAGGTTAGGTTAGGTTAGGTTAGGCTCAAATTTAACCAGGAGACTCCAAATTTCGTTTTCTCACATAAACTTGATCGTAAATCACTCTAATCCACGATAGGTTACAGTACCTGCAATTTGGGGAGGTTAGGTTAGGTTACGTTGGTTAGGTTAGGTTAGGTTAGGTTAGGTTAGGTTAGGCTCAAATTTAACCAGGAGACTCCAAATTTCGTTTTCTCACATAAACTTGATCGTAAATCACTCTAATCCACGATAGGTTACAGTACCTGCAATTTGGGGAGGTTAGGTTAGGTTACGTTGGTTAGGTTAGGTTAGGTTAGGTTAGGTTAGGTTAGGCTCAAATTTAACCAGGAGACTCCAAATTTCGTTTTCTCACATAAACTTGATCGTAAATCACTCTAATCCACGATAGGTTACAGTACCTGCAATTTGGGGAGGTTAGGTTAGGTTACGTTGGTTAGGTTAGGTTAGGTTAGGTTAGGTTAGGTTAGGCTCAAATTTAACCAGGAGACTCCAAATTTCGTTTTCTCACATAAACTTGATCGTAAATCACTCTAATCCACGATAGGTTACAGTACCTGCAATTTGGGGAGGTTAGGTTAGGTTACGTTGGTTAGGTTAGGTTAGGTTAGGTTAGGTTAGGTTAGGCTCAAATTTAACCAGGAGACTCCAAATTTCGTTTTCTCACATAAACTTGATCGTAAATCACTCTAATCCACGATAGGTTACAGTACCTGCAATTTGGGGAGGTTAGGTTAGGTTACGTTGGTTAGGTTAGGTTAGGTTAGGTTAGGTTAGGTTAGGCTCAAATTTAACCAGGAGACTCCAAATTTCGTTTTCTCACATAAACTTGATCGTAAATCACTCTAATCCACGATAGGTTACAGTACCTGCAATTTGGGGAGGTTAGGTTAGGTTACGTTGGTTAGGTTAGGTTAGGTTAGGTTAGGTTAGGTTAGGCTCAAATTTAACCAGGAGACTCCAAATTTCGTTTTCTCACATAAACTTGATCGTAAATCACTCTAATCCACGATAGGTTACAGTACCTGCAATTTGGGGAGGTTAGGTTAGGTTACGTTGGTTAGGTTAGGTTAGGTTAGGTTAGGTTAGGTTAGGTTAGGCTCAAATTTAACCAGGAGACTCCAAATTTCGTTTTCTCACATAAACTTGATCGTAAATCACTCTAATCCACGATAGGTTACAGTACCTGCAATTTGGGGAGGTTAGGTTAGGTTACGTTGGTTAGGTTAGGTTAGGTTAGGTTAGGTTAGGTTAGGTTAGGTTAGGCTCAAATTTAACCAGGAGACTCCAAATTTCGTTTTCTCACATAAACTTGATCGTAAATCACTCTAATCCACGATAGGTTACAGTACCTGCAATTTGGGGAGGTTAGGTTAGGTTACGTTGGTTAGGTTAGGTTAGGTTAGGTTAGGTTAGGCTCAAATTTAACCAGGAGACTCCAAATTTCGTTTTCTCACATAAACTTGATCGTAAATCACTCTAATCCACGATAGGTTACAGTACCTGCAATTTGGGGAGGTTAGGTTAGGTTACGTTGGTTAGGTTAGGTTAGGTTAGGTTAGGTTAGGTTAGGCTCAAATTTAACCAGGAGACTCCAAATTTCGTTTTCTCACATAAGATTGATCGTAAATCACTCTAATCCACGATAGGTTACAGTACCTGCAATTTGGGGAGGTTAGGTTAGGTTACGTTGGTTAGGTTAGGTTAGGATAGGTTAGGTTAGGTTAGGTTAGGCTCAAATTTAACCAGGAGACTCCAAATTTCGTTTTCTCACATAAACTTGATCGTAAATCACTCTAATCCACGATAGGTTACAGTACCTGCAATTTGGGGAGGTTAGGTTAGGTTACGTTGGTCAGGTTAGGTTAGGTTAGGTTAGGTTAGGTTAGGCTCAAATTTAACCAGGAGACTCCAAATTTCGTTTTCTCACATAAACTTGATCGTAAATCACTCTAATCCACGATAGGTTACAGTACCTGCAATTTGGGGAGGTTAGGTTAGGTTACGTTGGTTAGGTTAGGTTAGGTTAGGTTAGGTTAGGTTAGGCTCAAATTTAACCAGGAGACTCCAAATTTCGTTTTCTCACATAAACTTGATCGTAAATCACTCTAATCCACGATAGGTTACAGTACCTGCAATTTGGGGAGGTTAGGTTAGGTTACGTTGGTTAGGTTAGGTTAGGTTAGGTTAGGTTAGGTTAGGCTCAAATTTAACCAGGAGACTCCAAATTTCGTTTTCTCACATAAACTTGATCGTAAATCACTCTAATCCACGATAGGTTACAGTACCTGCAATTTGGGGAGGTTAGGTTAGGTTACGTTGGTTAGGTTAGGTTAGGTTAGGTTAGGTTAGGTTAGGCTCAAATTTAACCAGGAGACTCCAAATTTCGTTTTCTCACATAAACTTGATCGTAAATCACTCTAATCCACGATAGGTTACAGTACCTGCAATTTGGGGAGGTTAGGTTAGGTTACGTTAGTTAGGTTAGGTTAGGTTAGGTTAGGTTAGGTTAGGCTCAAATTTAACCAGGAGACTCCAAATTTCGTTTTCTCACATAAACTTGATCGTAAATCACTCTAATCCACGATAGGTTACAGTACCTGCAATTTGGGGAGGTTAGGTTAGGTTACGTTGGTTAGGTTCGGTTCGGTTCGGTTAGGTTAGGTTAGGTTAGGTTAGGCTCAAATTTAACCAGGAGACTCCAAATTTCGTTTTCTCACATAAACTTGATCGTAAATCACTCTAATCCACGATAGGTTACAGTACCTGCAATTTGGGGAGGTTAGGTTAGGTTACGTTGGTTAGGTTAGGTTAGGTTAGGTTAGGTTAGGTTAGGCTCAAATTTAACCAGGAGACTCCAAATTTCGTTTTCTCACATAAACTTGATCGTAAATCACTCTAATCCACGATAGGTTACAGTACCTGCAATTTGGGGAGGTTAGGTTAGGTTACGTTGGTTAGGTTAGGTTAGGTTAGGTTAGGTTAGGTTAGGCTCAAATTTAACCAGGAGACTCCAAATTTCGTTTTCTCACATAAACTTGATCGTAAATCACTCTAATCCACGATAGGTTACAGTACCTGCAATTTGGGGAGGTTAGGTTAGGTTACGTTGGTTAGGTTAGGTTAGGTTAGGTTAGGTTAGGTTAGGCTCAAATTTAACCAGGAGACTCCAAATTTCGTTTTCTCACATAAACTTGATCGTAAATCACTCTAATCCACGATAGGTTACAGTACCTGCAATTTGGGGAGGTTAGGTTAGGTTACGTTGGTTAGGTTCGGTTCGGTTAGGTTAGGTTAGGTTAGGTTAGGTTAGGCTCAAATTTAACCAGGAGACTCCAAATTTCGTTTTCTCACATAAACTTGATCGTAAATCACTCTAATCCATGATAGGTTACAGTACCTGCAATTTGGGGAG
The DNA here is from genome assembly GCF_042767895.1 of Penaeus vannamei. NCBI lineage: Eukaryota > Metazoa > Arthropoda > Malacostraca > Decapoda > Penaeidae > Penaeus > Penaeus vannamei. The sequence goes on along the minus strand of NC_091592.1, from coordinate 4,042,705 downwards.
GTTAGGTTAGGTTACGTTGGTTAGGTTAGGTTAGGTTAGGTTAGGTTAGGTTAGGCTCAAATTTAACCAGGAGACTCCAAATTTCGTTTTCTCACATAAACTTGATCGTAAATCACTCTAATCCACGATAGGTTACAGTACCTGCAATTTGGGGAGGTTAGGTTAGGTTACGTTGGTTAGGTTAGGTTAGGTTAGGTTAGGTTAGGTTAGGCTCAAATTTAACCAGGAGACTCCAAATTTCGTTTTCTCACATAAACTTGATCGTAAATCACTCTAATCCACGATAGGTTACAGTACCTGCAATTTGGGGAGGTTAGGTTAGGTTACGTTGGTTAGGTTCGGTTCGGTTAGGTTAGGTTAGGTTAGGTTAGGTTAGGCTCAAATTTAACCAGGAGACTCCAAATTTCGTTTTCTCACATAAACTTGATCGTAAATCACTCTAATCCACGATAGGTTACAGTACCTGCAATTTGGGGAGGTTAGGTTAGGTTACGTTGGTTAGGTTAGGTTAGGTTAGGTTAGGTTAGGTTAGGCTCAAATTTAACCAGGAGACTCCAAATTTCGTTTTCTCACATAAACTTGATCGTAAATCACTCTAATCCACGATAGGTTACAGTACCTGCAATTTGGGGAGGTTAGGTTAGGTTACGTTGGTTAGGTTAGGTTAGGTTAGGTTAGGTTAGGTTAGGCTCAAATTTAACCAGGAGACTCCAAATTTCGTTTTCTCACATAAACTTGATCGTAAATCACTCTAATCCACGATAGGTTACAGTACCTGCAATTTGGGGGAGGTTAGGTTAGGTTACGTTGGTTAGGTTAGGTTAGGTTAGGTTAGGTTAGGTTAGGCTCAAATTTAACCAGGAGACTCCAAATTTCGTTTTCTCACATAAACTTGATCGTAAATCACTCTAATCCACGATAGGTTACAGTACCTGCAATTTGGGGAGGTTAGGTTAGGTTACGTTGGTTAGGTTCGGTTCGGTTAGGTTAGGTTAGGTTAGGTTAGGTTAGGCTCAAATTTAACCAGGAGACTCCAAATTTCGTTTTCTCACATAAACTTGATCGTAAATCACTCTAATCCACGATAGGTTACAGTACCTGCAATTTGGGGAGGTTAGGTTAGGTTACGTTGGTTAGGTTAGGTTAGGTTAGGTTAGGTTAGGTTAGGCTCAAATTTAACCAGGAGACTCCAAATTTCGTTTTCTCACATAAACTTGATCGTAAATCACTCTAATCCACGATAGGTTACAGTACCTGCAATTTGGGGAGGTTAGGTTAGGTTACGTTGGTTAGGTTAGGTTAGGTTAGGTTAGGTTAGGTTAGGCTCAAATTTAACCAGGAGACTCCAAATTTCGTTTTCTCACATAAACTTGATCGTAAATCACTCTAATCCACGATAGGCTACAGTACCTGCAACTTGGGGCAGGTTAGGTTAGGTTACGTTGGTTAGGTTAGGTTAGGTTAGGTTAGGTTAGGTTAGGCTCAAATTTAACCAGGAGACTCCAAATTTCGTTTTCTCACATAAACTTGATCGTAAATCACTCTAATCCACGATAGGTTACAGTACCTGCAATTTGGGGAGGGTAGGTTAGGTTACGTTGGTTAGGTTAGGGTAAGTTAGGTTAGGTTAGGTTAGGCTCAAATTTAACCAGGAGACTCCAAATTTCGTTTTCTCACATAAACTTGATCGTAAATCACTCTAATCCACGATAGGTTACAGTACCTGCAATTTGGGGAGGTTAGGTTAGGTTACGTTGGTTAGGTTAGGTTAGGTTAGGTTAGGTTAGGTTAGGCTCAAATTTAACCAGGAGACTCCAAATTTCGTTTTCTCACATAAACTTGATCGTAAATCACTCTAATCCACGATAGGTTACAGTACCTGCAATTTGGGGAGGTTAGGTTAGGTTACGTTGGTTAGGTTAGGTTAGGTTAGGTTAGGTTAGGTTAGGCTCAAATTTAACCAGGAGACTCCAAATTTCGTTTTCTCACATAAACTTGATCGTAAATCACTCTAATCCACGATAGGTTACAGTACCTGCAATTTGGGGAGGTTAGGTTAGGTTACGTTGGTTAGGTTAGGTTAGGTTAGGTTAGGTTAGGTTAGGCTCAAATTTAACCAGGAGACTCCAAATTTCGTTTTCTCACATAAACTTGATCGTAAATCACTCTAATCCACGATAGGTTACAGTACCTGCAATTTGGGGAGGTTAGGTTAGGTTACGTTGGTTAGGTTAGGTTAGGTTAGGTTAGGTTAGGTTAGGCTCAAATTTAACCAGGAGACTCCAAATTTCGTTTTCTCACATAAACTTGATCGTAAATCACTCTAATCCACGATAGGTTACAGTACCTGCAATTTGGGGAGGTTAGGTTAGGTTACGTTGGTTAGGTTAGGTTAGGTTAGGTTAGGTTAGGTTAGGCTCAAATTTAACCAGGAGACTCCAAATTTCGTTTTCTCACATAAACTTGATCGTAAATCACTCTAATCCACGATAGGTTACAGTACCTGCAATTTGGGGAGGTTAGGTTAGGTTACGTTGGTTAGGTTAGGTTAGGTTAGGTTAGGTTAGGTTAGGCTCAAATTTAACCAGGAGACTCCAAATTTCGTTTTCTCACATAAACTTGATCGTAAATCACTCTAATCCACGATAGGTTACAGTACCTGCAATTTGGGGAGGTTAGGTTAGGTTACGTTGGTTAGGTTAGGTTAGGTTAGGTTAGGTTAGGTTAGGCTCAAATTTAACCAGGAGACTCCAAATTTCGTTTTCTCACATAAACTTGATCGTAAATCACTCTAATCCACGATAGGTTACAGTACCTGCAATTTGGGGAGGTGAGGTTAGGTTACGTTGGTTAGGTTAGGTTAGGTTAGGTTAGGTTAGGTTAGGCTCAAATTTAACCAGGAGACTCCAAATTTCGTTTTCTCACATAAACTTGATCGTAAATCACTCTAATCCACGATAGGTTACAGTACCTGCAATTTGGGGAGGTTAGGTTAGGTTACGTTGGTTAGGTTAGGTTAGGTTAGGTTAGGTTAGGTTAGGCTCAAATTTAACCAGGAGACTCCAAATTTCGTTTTCTCACATAAACTTGATCGTAAATCACTCTAATCCACGATAGGTTACAGTACCTGCAATTTGGGGAGGTTAGGTTAGGTTACGTTGGTTAGGTTAGGTTAGGTTAGGTTAGGTTAGGTTAGGCTCAAATTTAACCAGGAGACTCCAAATTTCGTTTTCTCACATAAACTTGATCGTAAATCACTCTAATCCACGATAGGTTACAGTACCTGCAATTTGGGGAGGTTAGGTTAGGTTACGTTGGTTAGGTTAGGTTAGGTTAGGTTAGGTTAGGTTAGGCTCAAATTTAACCAGGAGACTCCAAATTTCGTTTTCTCACATAAACTTGATCGTAAATCACTCTAATCCACGATAGGTTACAGTACCTGCAATTTGGGGAGGTTAGGTTAGGTTACGTTGGTTAGGTTAGGTTAGGTTAGGTTAGGTTAGGTTAGGCTCAAATTTAACCAGGAGACTCCAAATTTCGTTTTCTCACATAAACTTGATCGTAAATCACTCTAATCCACGATAGGTTACAGTACCTGCAATTTGGGGAGGTTAGGTTAGGTTACGTTGGTTAGGTTAGGTTAGGTTAGGTTAGGTTAGGTTAGGCTCAAATTTAACCAGGAGACTCCAAATTTCGTTTTCTCACATAAACTTGATCGTAAATCACTCTAATCCACGATAGGTTACAGTACCTGCAATTTGGGGAGGTTAGGTTAGGTTACGTTGGTTAGGTTAGGTTAGGTTAGGTTAGGTTAGGTTAGGCTCAAATTTAACCAGGAGACTCCAAATTTCGTTTTCTCACATAAACTTGATCGTAAATCACTCTAATCCACGATAGGTTACAGTACCTGCAATTTGGGGAGGTTAGGTTAGGTTACGTTGGTTAGGTTAGGTTAGGTTAGGTTAGGTTAGGTTAGGCTCAAATTTAACCAGGAGACTCCAAATTTCGTTTTCTCACATAAACTTGATCGTAAATCACTCTAATCCACGATAGGTTACAGTACCTGCAATTTGGGGAGGTTAGGTTAGGTTACGTTGGTTAGGTTAGGTTAGGTTAGGTTAGGTTAGGTTAGGCTCAAATTTAACCAGGAGACTCCAAATTTCGTTTTCTCACATAAACTTGATCGTAAATCACTCTAATCCACGATAGGTTACAGTACCTGCAATTTGGGGAGGTTAGGTTAGGTTACGTTGGTTAGGTTAGGTTAGGTTAGGTTAGGTTAGGTTAGGCTCAAATTTAACCAGGAGACTCCAAATTTCGTTTTCTCACATAAACTTGATCGTAAATCACTCTAATCCACGATAGGTTACAGTACCTGCAATTTGGGGAGGTTAGGTTAGGTTACGTTGGTTAGGTTAGGTTAGGTTAGGTTAGGTTAGGTTAGGCTCAAATTTAACCAGGAGACTCCAAATTTCGTTTTCTCACATAAACTTGATCGTAAATCACTCTAATCCACGATAGGTTACAGTACCTGCAATTTGGGGAGGTTAGGTTAGGTTACGTTGGTTAGGTTAGGTTAGGTTAGGTTAGGTTAGGTTAGGCTCAAATTTAACCAGGAGACTCCAAATTTCGTTTTCTCACATAAACTTGATCGTAAATCACTCTAATCCACGATAGGTTACAGTACCTGCAATTTGGGGAGGTTAGGTTAGGTTACGTTGGTTAGGTTAGGTTAGGTTAGGTTAGGTTAGGTTAGGCTCAAATTTAACCAGGAGACTCCAAATTTCGTTTTCTCACATAAACTTGATCGTAAATCACTCTAATCCACGATAGGTTACAGTACCTGCAATTTGGGGAGGTTAGGTTAGGTTACGTTGGTTAGGTTAGGTTAGGTTAGGTTAGGTTAGGTTAGGCTCAAATTTAACCAGGAGACTCCAAATTTCGTTTTCTCACATAAACTTGATCGTAAATCACTCTAATCCACGATAGGTTACAGTACCTGCAATTTGGGGAGGTTAGGTTAGGTTACGTTGGTTAGGTTAGGTTAGGTTAGGTTAGGTTAGGTTAGGCTCAAATTTAACCAGGAGACTCCAAATTTCGTTTTCTCACATAAACTTGATCGTAAATCACTCTAATCCACGATAGGTTACAGTACCTGCAATTTGGGGAGGTTAGGTTAGGTTACGTTGGTTAGGTTAGGTTAGGTTAGGTTAGGTTAGGTTAGGCTCAAATTTAACCAGGAGACTCCAAATTTCGTTTTCTCACATAAACTTGATCGTAAATCACTCTAATCCACGATAGGTTACAGTACCTGCAATTTGGGGAGGTTAGGTTAGGTTACGTTGGTTAGGTTAGGTTAGGTTAGGTTAGGTTAGGTTAGGCTCAAATTTAACCAGGAGACTCCAAATTTCGTTTTCTCACATAAACTTGATCGTAAATCACTCTAATCCACGATAGGTTACAGTACCTGCAATTTGGGGAGGTTAGGTTAGGTTACGTTGGTTAGGTTAGGTTAGGTTAGGTTAGGTTAGGTTAGGCTCAAATTTAACCAGGAGACTCCAAATTTCGTTTTCTCACATAAACTTGATCGTAAATCACTCTAATCCACGATAGGTTACAGTACCTGCAATTTGGGGAGGTTAGGTTAGGTTACGTTGGTTAGGTTAGGTTAGGTTAGGTTAGGTTAGGTTAGGCTCAAATTTAACCAGGAGACTCCAAATTTCGTTTTCTCACATAAACTTGATCGTAAATCACTCTAATCCACGATAGGTTACAGTACCTGCAATTTGGGGAGGTTAGGTTAGGTTACGTTGGTTAGGTTAGGTTAGGTTAGGTTAGGTTAGGTTAGGCTCAAATTTAACCAGGAGACTCCAAATTTCGTTTTCTCACATAAACTTGATCGTAAATCACTCTAATCCACGATAGGTTACAGTACCTGCAATTTGGGGAGGTTAGGTTAGGTTACGTTGGTTAGGTTCAGTTCGGTTAGGTTAGGTTAGGTTAGGTTAGGTTAGGCTCAAATTTAACCAGGAGACTCCAAATTTCGTTTTCTCACATAAACTTGATCGTAAATCACTCTAATCCACGATAGGTTACAGTACCTGCAATTTGGGGAGGTTAGGTTAGGTTACGTTGGTTAGGTTAGGTTAGGTTAGGTTAGGTTAGGTTAGGCTCAAATTTAACCAGGAGACTCCAAATTTCGTTTTCTCACATAAACTTGATCGTAAATCACTCTAATCCACGATAGGTTACAGTACCTGCAATTTGGGGAGGTTAGGTTAGGTTACGTTGGTTAGGTTAGGTTAGGTTAGGTTAGGTTAGGTTAGGCTCAAATTTAACCAGGAGACTCCAAATTTCGTTTTCTCACATAAACTTGATCGTAAATCACTCTAATCCACGATAGGTTACAGTACCTGCAATTTGGGGAGGTTAGGTTAGGTTACGTTGGTTAGGTTAGGTTAGGTTAGGTTAGGTTAGGTTAGGCTCAAATTTAACCAGGAGACTCCAAATTTCGTTTTCTCACATAAACTTGATCGTAAATCACTCTAATCCACGATAGGTTACAGTACCTGCAATTTGGGGAGGTTAGGTTAGGTTACGTTGGTTAGGTTAGGTTAGGTTAGGTTAGGTTAGGTTAGGCTCAAATTTAACCAGGAGACTCCAAATTTCGTTTTCTCACATAAACTTGATCGTAAATCACTCTAATCCACGATAGGTTACAGTACCTGCAATTTGGGGAGGTTAGGTTAGGTTACGTTGGTTAGGTTAGGTTAGGTTAGGTTAGGTTAGGTTAGGCTCAAATTTAACCAGGAGACTCCAAATTTCGTTTTCTCACATAAACTTGATCGTAAATCACTCTAATCCACGATAGGTTACAGTACCTGCAATTTGGGGAGGTTAGGTTAGGTTACGTTGGTTAGGTTAGGTTAGGTTAGGTTAGGTTAGGTTAGGCTCAAATTTAACCAGGAGACTCCAAATTTCGTTTTCTCACATAAACTTGATCGTAAATCACTCTAATCCACGATAGGTTACAGTACCTGCAATTTGGGGAGGTTAGGTTAGGTTACGTTGGTTAGGTTAGGTTAGGTTAGGTTAGGTTAGGTTAGGCTCAAATTTAACCAGGAGACTCCAAATTTCGTTTTCTCACATAAACTTGATCGTAAATCACTCTAATCCACGATAGGTTACAGTACCTGCAATTTGGGGAGGTTAGGTTAGGTTACGTTGGTTAGGTTAGGTTAGGTTAGGTTAGGTTAGGTTAGGCTCAAATTTAACCAGGAGACTCCAAATTTCGTTTTCTCACATAAACTTGATCGTAAATCACTCTACTCCACGATAGGTTACAGTACCTGCAATTTGGGGAGGTTAGGTTAGGTTACGTTGGTTAGGTTAGGTTAGGTTAGGTTAGGTTAGGTTAGGCTCAAATTTAACCAGGAGACTCCAAATTTCGTTTTCTCACATAAACTTGATCGTAAATCACTCTAATCCACGATAGGTTACAGTACCTGCAATTTGGGGAGGTTAGGTTAGGTTACGTTGGTTAGGTTAGGTTAGGTTAGGTTAGGTTAGGTTAGGCTCAAATTTAACCAGGAGACTCCAAATTTCGTTTTCTCACATAAACTTGATCGTAAATCACTCTAATCCACGATAGGTTACAGTACCTGCAATTTGGGGAGGTTAGGTTAGGTTACGTTGGTTAGGTTAGGTTAGGTTAGGTTAGGTTAGGTTAGGCTCAAATTTAACCAGGAGACTCCAAATTTCGTTTTCTCACATAAACTTGATCGTAACTCACTCTAATCCACGATAGGTTACAGTACCTGCAATTTGGGGAGGTTAGGTTAGGTTACGTTGGTTAGGTTAGGTTAGGTTAGGTTAGGTTAGGTTAGGCTCAAATTTAACCAGGAGACTCCAAATTTCGTTTTCTCACATAAACTTGATCGTAAATCACTCTAATCCACGATAGGTTACAGTACCTGCAATTTGGGGAGGTTAGGTTAGGTTACGTTGGTTAGGTTAGGTTAGGTTAGGTTAGGTTAGGTTAGGCTCAAATTTAACCAGGAGACTCCAAATTTCGTTTTCTCACATAAACTTGATCGTAAATCACTCTAATCCACGATAGGTTACAGTACCTGCAATTTGGGGAGGTTAGGTTAGGTTACGTTGGTTAGGTTAGGTTAGGTTAGGTTAGGTTAGGTTAGGCTCAAATTTAACCAGGAGACTCCAAATTTCGTTTTCTCACATAAACTTGATCGTAAATCACTCTAATCCACGATAGGTTACAGTACCTGCAATTTGGGGAGGTTAGGTTAGGTTACGTTGGTTAGGTTAGGTTAGGTTAGGTTAGGTTAGGTTAGGCTCAAATTTAACCAGGAGACTCCAAATTTCGTTTTCTCACATAAACTTGATCGTAAATCACTCTAATCCACGATAGGTTACAGTACCTGCAATTTGGGGAGGTTAGGTTAGGTTACGTTGGTTAGGTTAGGTTAGGTTAGGTTAGGTTAGGTTAGGCTCAAATTTAACCAGGAGACTCCAAATTTCGTTTTCTCACATAAACTTGATCGTAAATCACTCTAATCCACGATAGGTTACAGTACCTGCAATTTGGGGAGGTTAGGTTAGGTTACGTTGGTTAGGTTAGGTTAGGTTAGGTTAGGTTAGGTTAGGCTCAAATTTAACCAGGAGACTCCAAATTTCGTTTTCTCACATAAACTTGATCGTAAATCACTCTAATCCACGATAGGTTACAGTACCTGCAATTTGGGGAGGTTAGGTTAGGTTACGTTGGTTAGGTTAGGTTAGGTTAGGTTAGGTTAGGTTAGGCTCAAATTTAACCAGGAGACTCCAAATTTCGTTTTCTCACATAAACTTGATCGTAAATCACTCTAATCCACGATAGGTTACAGTACCTGCAATTTGGGGAGGTTAGGTTAGGTTACGTTGGTTAGGTTCGGTTCGGTTAGGTTAGGTTAGGTTAGGTTAGGTTAGGCTCAAATTTAACCAGGAGACTCCAAATTTCGTTTTCTCACATAAACTTGATCGTAAATCACTCTAATCCACGATAGGTTACAGTACCTGCAATTTGGGGAGGTTAGGTTAGGTTACGTTGGTTAGGTTAGGTTAGGTTAGGTTAGGTTAGGTTAGGCTCAAATTTAACCAGGAGACTCCAAATTTCGTTTTCTCACATAAACTTGATCGTAAATCACTCTAATCCACGATAGGTTACAGTACCTGCAATTTGGGGAGGTTAGGTTAGGTTACGTTGGTTAGGTTAGGTTAGGTTAGGTTAGGTTAGGTTAGGCTCAAATTTAACCAGGAGACTCCAAATTTCGTTTTCTCACATAAACTTGATCGTAAATCACTCTAATCCACGATAGGTTACAGTACCTGCAATTTGGGGAGGTTAGGTTAGGTTACGTTGGTTAGGTTAGGTTAGGTTAGGTTAGGTTAGGTTAGGCTCAAATTTAACCAGGAGACTCCAAATTTCGTTTTCTCACATAAACTTGATCGTAAATCACTCTAATCCACGATAGGTTACAGTACCTGCAATTTGGGGAGGTTAGGTTAGGTTACGTTGGTTAGGTTAGGTTAGGTTAGGTTAGGTTAGGTTAGGCTCAAATTTAACCAGGAGACTCCAAATTTCGTTTTCTCACATAAACTTGATCGTAAATCACTCTAATCCACGATAGGTTACAGTACCTGCAATTTGGGGAGGTTAGGTTAGGTTACGTTGGTTAGGTTAGGTTAGGTTAGGTTAGGTTAGGTTAGGCTCAAATTTAACCAGGAGACTCCAAATTTCGTTTTCTCACATAAACTTGATCGTAAATCACTCTAATCCACGATAGGTTACAGTACCTGCAATTTGGGGAGGTTAGGTTAGGTTACGTTGGTTAGGTTAGGTTAGGTTAGGTTAGGTTAGGTTAGGCTCAAATTTAACCAGGAGACTCCAAATTTCGTTTTCTCACATAAACTTGATCGTAAATCACTCTAATCCACGATAGGTTACAGTACCTGCAATTTGGGGAGGTTAGGTTAGGTTACGTTGGTTAGGTTAGGTTAGGTTAGGTTAGGTTAGGTTAGGCTCAAATTTAACCAGGAGACTCCAAATTTCGTTTTCTCACATAAACTTGATCGTAAATCACTCTAATCCACGATAGGTTACAGTACCTGCAATTTGGGGAGGTTAGGTTAGGTTACGTTGGTTAGGTTAGGTTAGGTTAGGTTAGGTTAGGTTAGGCTCAAATTTAACCAGGAGACTCCAAATTTCGTTTTCTCACATAAACTTGATCGTAAATCACTCTAATCCACGATAGGTTACAGTACCTGCAATTTGGGGAGGTTAGGTTAGGTTACGTTGGTTAGGTTAGGTTAGGTTAGGTTAGGTTAGGTTAGGCTCAAATTTAACCAGGAGACTCCAAATTTCGTTTTCTCACATAAACTTGATCGTAAATCACTCTAATCCACGATAGGTTACAGTACCTGCAATTTGGGGAGGTTAGGTTAGGTTACGTTGGTTAGGTTAGGTTAGGTTAGGTTAGGTTAGGTTAGGCTCAAATTTAACCAGGAGACTCCAAATTTCGTTTTCTCACATAAACTTGATCGTAAATCACTCTAATCCACGATAGGTTACAGTACCTGCAATTTGGGGAGGTTAGGTTAGGTTACGTTGGTTAGGTTAGGTTAGGTTAGGTTAGGTTAGGTTAGGCTCAAATTTAACCAGGAGACTCCAAATTTCGTTTTCTCACATAAACTTGATCGTAAATCACTCTAATCCACGATAGGTTACAGTACCTGCAATTTGGGGAGGTTAGGTTAGGTTACGTTGGTTAGGTTAGGTTAGGTTAGGTTAGGTTAGGTTAGGCTCAAATTTAACCAGGAGACTCCAAATTTCGTTTTCTCACATAAACTTGATCGTAAATCACTCTAATCCACGATAGGTTACAGTACCTGCAATTTGGGGAGGTTAGGTTAGGTTACGTTGGTTAGGTTAGGTTAGGTTAGGTTAGGTTAGGTTAGGCTCAAATTTAACCAGGAGACTCCAAATTTCGTTTTCTCACATAAACTTGATCGTAAATCACTCTAATCCACGATAGGTTACAGTACCTGCAATTTGGGGAGGTTAGGTTAGGTTACGTTGGTTAGGTTAGGTTAGGTTAGGTTAGGTTAGGTTAGGCTCAAATTTAACCAGGAGACTCCAAATTTCGTTTTCTCACATAAACTTGATCGTAAATCACTCTAATCCACGATAGGTTACAGTACCTGCAATTTGGGGAGGTTAGGTTAGGTTACGTTGGTTAGGTTAGGTTAGGTTAGGTTAGGTTAGGTTAGGCTCAAATTTAACCAGGAGACTCCAAATTTCGTTTTCTCACATAAACTTGATCGTAAATCACTCTAATCCACGATAGGTTACAGTACCTGCAACTTGGGGAGGTTAGGTTAGGTTACGTTGGTTAGGTTAGGTTAGGTTAGGTTAGGTTAGGTTAGGCTCAAATTTAACCAGGAGACTCCAAATTTCGTTTTCTCACATAAACTTGATCGTAAATCACTCTAATCCACGATAGGTTACAGTACCTGCAATTTGGGGAGGTTAGGTTAGGTTACGTTGGTTAGGTTAGGTTAGGTTAGGTTAGGTTAGGTTAGGCTCAAATTTAACCAGGAGACTCCAAATTTCGTTTTCTCACATAAACTTGATCGTAAATCACTCTAATCCACGATAGGTTACAGTACCTGCAATTTGGGGAGGTTAGGTTAGGTTACGTTGGTTAGGTTAGGTTAGGTTAGGTTAGGTTAGGTTAGGCTCAAATTTAACCAGGAGACTCCAAATTTCGTTTTCTCACATAAACTTGATCGTAAATCACTCTAATCCACGATAGGTTACAGTACCTGCAATTTGGGGAGGTTAGGTTAGGTTACGTTGGTTAGGTTCAGTTCGGTTAGGTTAGGTTAGGTTAGGTTAGGTTAGGCTCAAATTTAACCAGGAGACTCCAAATTTCGTTTTCTCACATAAACTTGATCGTAAATCACTCTAATCCACGATAGGTTACAGTACCTGCAATTTGGGGAGGTTAGGTTAGGTTACGTTGGTTAGGTTAGGTTAGGTTAGGTTAGGTTAGGTTAGGCTCAAATTTAACCAGGAGACTCCAAATTTCGTTTTCTCACATAAACTTGATCGTAAATCACTCTAATCCACGATAGGTTACAGTACCTGCAATTTGGGGAGGTTAGGTTAGGTTACGTTGGTTAGGTTAGGTTAGGTTAGGTTAGGTTAGGTTAGGCTCAAATTTAACCAGGAGACTCCAAATTTCGTTTTCTCACATAAACTTGATCGTAAATCACTCTAATCCACGATAGGTTACAGTACCTGCAATTTGGGGAGGTTAGGTTAGGTTACGTTGGTTAGGTTAGGTTAGGTTAGGTTAGGTTAGGTTAGGCTCAAATTTAACCAGGAGACTCCAAATTTCGTTTTCTCACATAAACTTGATCGTAAATCACTCTAATCCACGATAGGTTACAGTACCTGCAATTTGGGGAGGTTAGGTTAGGTTACGTTGGTTAGGTTAGGTTAGGTTAGGTTAGGTTAGGTTAGGCTCAAATTTAACCAGGAGACTCCAAATTTCGTTTTCTCACATAAACTTGATCGTAAATCACTCTAATCCACGATAGGTTACAGTACCTGCAATTTGGGGAGGTTAGGTTAGGTTACGTTGGTTAGGTTAGGTTAGGTTAGGTTAGGTTAGGTTAGGCTCAAATTTAACCAGGAGACTCCAAATTTCGTTTTCTCACATAAACTTGATCGTAAATCACTCTAATCCACGATAGGTTACAGTACCTGCAATTTGGGGAGGTTAGGTTAGGTTACGTTGGTTAGGTTAGGTTAGGTTAGGTTAGGTTAGGTTAGGCTCAAATTTAACCAGGAGACTCCAAATTTCGTTTTCTCACATAAACTTGATCGTAAATCACTCTAATCCACGATAGGTTACAGTACCTGCAATTTGGGGAGGTTAGGTTAGGTTACGTTGGTTAGGTTAGGTTAGGTTAGGTTAGGTTAGGTTAGGCTCAAATTTAACCAGGAGACTCCAAATTTCGTTTTCTCACATAAACTTGATCGTAAATCACTCTAATCCACGATAGGTTACAGTACCTGCAATTTGGGGAGGTTAGGTTAGGTTACGTTGGTTAGGTTAGGTTAGGTTAGGTTAGGTTAGGTTAGGCTCAAATTTAACCAGGAGACTCCAAATTTCGTTTTCTCACATAAACTTGATCGTAAATCACTCTAATCCACGATAGGTTACAGTACCTGCAATTTGGGGAGGTTAGGTTAGGTTACGTTGGTTAGGTTAGGTTAGGTTAGGTTAGGTTAGGTTAGGCTCAAATTTAACCAGGAGACTCCAAATTTCGTTTTCTCACATAAACTTGATCGTAAATCACTCTAATCCACGATAGGTTACAGTACCTGCAATTTGGGGAGGTTAGGTTAGGTTACGTTGGTTAGGTTAGGTTAGGTTAGGTTAGGTTAGGTTAGGCTCAAATTTAACCAGGAGACTCCAAATTTCGTTTTCTCACATAAACTTGATCGTAAATCACTCTAATCCACGATAGGTTACAGTACCTGCAATTTGGGGAGGTTAGGTTAGGTTACGTTGGTTAGGTTAGGTTAGGTTAGGTTAGGTTAGGTTAGGCTCAAATTTAACCAGGAGACTCCAAATTTCGTTTTCTCACATAAACTTGATCGTAAATCACTCTAATCCACGATAGGTTACAGTACCTGCAATTTGGGGAGGTTAGGTTAGGTTACGTTGGTTAGGTTCGGTTAGGTTAGGTTAGGTTAGGTTAGGTTAGGTTAGGTTAGGCTCAAATTTAACCAGGAGACTCCAAATTTCGTTTTCTCACATAAACTTGATCGTAAATCACTCTAATCCACGATAGGTTACAGTACCTGCAATTTGGGGAGGTTAGGTTAGGTTACGTTGGTTAGGTTAGGTTAGGTTAGGTTAGGTTAGGTTAGGCTCAAATTTAACCAGGAGACTCCAAATTTCGTTTTCTCACATAAACTTGATCGTAAATCACTCTAATCCACGATAGGTTACAGTACCTGCAATTTGGGGAGGTTAGGTTAGGTTACGTTGGTTAGGTTAGGTTAGGTTAGGTTAGGTTAGGTTAGGCTCAAATTTAACCAGGAGACTCCAAATTTCGTTTTCTCACATAAACTTGATCGTAAATCACTCTAATCCACGATAGGTTACAGTACCTGCAATTTGGGGAGGTTAGGTTAGGTTACGTTGGTTAGGTTAGGTTAGGTTAGGTTAGGTTAGGTTAGGCTCAAATTTAACCAGGAGACTCCAAATTTCGTTTTCTCACATAAACTTGATCGTAAATCACTCTAATCCACGATAGGTTACAGTACCTGCAATTTGGGGAGGTTAGGTTAGGTTACGTTGGTTAGGTTAGGTTAGGTTAGGTTAGGTTAGGTTAGGCTCAAATTTAACCAGGAGACTCCAAATTTCGTTTTCTCACATAAACTTGATCGTAAATCACTCTAATCCACGATAGGTTACAGTACCTGCAATTTGGGGAGGTTAGGTTAGGTTACGTTGGTTAGGTTAGGTTAGGTTAGGTTAGGTTAGGTTAGGCTCAAATTTAACCAGGAGACTCCAAATTTCGTTTTCTCACATAAACTTGATCGTAAATCACTCTAATCCACGATAGGTTACAGTACCTGCAATTTGGGGAGGTTAGGTTAGGTTACGTTGGTTAGGTTAGGTTAGGTTAGGTTAGGTTAGGTTAGGCTCAAATTTAACCAGGAGACTCCAAATTTCGTTTTCTCACATAAACTTGATCGTAAATCACTCTAATCCACGATAGGTTACAGTACCTGCAATTTGGGGAGGTTAGGTTAGGTTACGTTGGTTAGGTTAGGTTAGGTTAGGTTAGGTTAGGTTAGGCTCAAATTTAACCAGGAGACTCCAAGTTTCGTTTTCTCACATAAACTTGATCGTAAATCACTCTAATCCACGATAGGTTACAGTACCTGCAATTTGGGGAGGTTAGGTTAGGTTACGTTGGTTAGGTTAGGTTAGGTTAGGTTAGGTTAGGTTAGGCTCAAATTTAACCAGGAGACTCCAAATTTCGTTTTCTCACATAAACTTGATCGTAAATCACTCTAATCCACGATAGGTTACAGTACCTGCAATTTGGGGAGGTTAGGTTAGGTTACGTTGGTTAGGTTAGGTTAGGTTAGGTTAGGTTAGGTTAGGCTCAAATTTAACCAGGAGACTCCAAATTTCGTTTTCTCACATAAACTTGATCGTAAATCACTCTAATCCACGATAGGTTACAGTACCTGCAATTTGGGGAGGTTAGGTTAGGTTACGTTGGTTAGGTTAGGTTAGGTTAGGTTAGGTTAGGTTAGGCTCAAATTTAACCAGGAGACTCCAAATTTCGTTTTCTCACATAAACTTGATCGTAAATCACTCTAATCCACGATAGGTTACAGTACCTGCAATTTGGGGAGGTTAGGTTAGGTTACGTTGGTTAGGTTAGGTTAGGTTAGGTTAGGTTAGGTTAGGCTCAAATTTAACCAGGAGACTCCAAATTTCGTTTTCTCACATAAACTTGATCGTAAATCACTCTAATCCACGATAGGTTACAGTACCTGCAATTTGGGGAGGTTAGGTTAGGTTACGTTGGTTAGGTTAGGTTAGGTTAGGTTAGGTTAGGTTAGGCTCAAATTTAACCAGGAGACTCCAAATTTCGTTTTCTCACATAAACTTGATCGTAAATCACTCTAATCCACGATAGGTTACAGTACCTGCAATTTGGGGAGGTTAGGTTAGGTTACGTTGGTTAGGTTAGGTTAGGTTAGGTTAGGTTAGGTTAGGCTCAAATTTAACCAGGAGACTCCAAATTTCGTTTTCTCACATAAACTTGATCGTAAATCACTCTAATCCACGATAGGTTACAGTACCTGCAATTTGGGGAGGTTAGGTTAGGTTACGTTGGTTAGGTTAGGTTAGGTTAGGTTAGGTTAGGTTAGGCTCAAATTTAACCAGGAGACTCCAAATTTCGTTTTCTCACATAAACTTGATCGTAAATCACTCTAATCCACGATAGGTTACAGTACCTGCAATTTGGGGAGGTTAGGTTAGGTTACGTTGGTTAGGTTAGGTTAGGTTAGGTTAGGTTAGGTTAGGCTCAAATTTAACCAGGAGACTCCAAATTTCGTTTTCTCACATAAACTTGATCGTAAATCACTCTAATCCACGATAGGTTACAGTACCTGCAATTTGGGGAGGTTAGGTTAGGTTACGTTGGTTAGGTTAGGTTAGGTTAGGTTAGGTTAGGTTAGGCTCAAATTTAACCAGGAGACTCCAAATTTCGTTTTCTCACATAAACTTGATCGTAAATCACTCTAATCCACGATAGGTTACAGTACCTGCAATTTGGGGAGGTTAGGTTAGGTTACGTTGGTTAGGTTAGGTTAGGTTAGGTTAGGTTAGGTTAGGCTCAAATTTAACCAGGAGACTCCAAATTTCGTTTTCTCACATAAACTTGATCGTAAATCACTCTAATCCACGATAGGTTACAGTACCTGCAATTTGGGGAGGTTAGGTTAGGTTACGTTGGTTAGGTTAGGTTAGGTTAGGTTAGGTTAGGTTAGGCTCAAATTTAACCAGGAGACTCCAAATTTCGTTTTCTCACATAAACTTGATCGTAAATCACTCTAATCCACGATAGGTTACAGTACCTGCAATTTGGGGAGGTTAGGTTAGGTTACGTTGGTTAGGTTAGGTTAGGTTAGGTTAGGTTAGGTTAGGCTCAAATTTAACCAGGAGACTCCAAATTTCGTTTTCTCACATAAACTTGATCGTAAATCACTCTAATCCACGATAGGTTACAGTACCTGCAATTTGGGGAGGTTAGGTTAGGTTACGTTGGTTAGGTTAGGTTAGGTTAGGTTAGGTTAGGTTAGGCTCAAATTTAACCAGGAGACTCCAAATTTCGTTTTCTCACATAAACTTGATCGTAAATCACTCTAATCCACGATAGGTTACAGTACCTGCAATTTGGGGAGGTTAGGTTAGGTTACGTTGGTTAGGTTAGGTTAGGTTAGGTTAGGTTAGGTTAGGCTCAAATTTAACCAGGAGACTCCAAATTTCGTTTTCTCACATAAACTTGATCGTAAATCACTCTAATCCACGATAGGTTACAGTACCTGCAATTTGGGGAGGTTAGGTTAGGTTACGTTGGTTAGGTTAGGTTAGGTTAGGTTAGGTTAGGTTAGGCTCAAATTTAACCAGGAGACTCCAAATTTCGTTTTCTCACATAAACTTGATCGTAAATCACTCTAATCCACGATAGGTTACAGTACCTGCAATTTGGGGAGGTTAGGTTAGGTTACGTTGGTTAGGTTAGGTTAGGTTAGGTTAGGTTAGGTTAGGCTCAAATTTAACCAGGAGACTCCAAATTTCGTTTTCTCACATAAACTTGATCGTAAATCACTCTAATCCACGATAGGTTACAGTACCTGCAATTTGGGGAGGTTAGGTTAGGTTACGTTGGTTAGGTTAGGTTAGGTTAGGTTAGGTTAGGTTAGGCTCAAATTTAACCAGGAGACTCCAAATTTCGTTTTCTCACATAAACTTGATCGTAAATCACTCTAATCCACGATAGGTTACAGTACCTGCAATTTGGGGAGGTTAGGTTAGGTTACGTTGGTTAGGTTAGGTTAGGTTAGGTTAGGTTAGGTTAGGCTCAAATTTAACCAGGAGACTCCAAATTTCGTTTTCTCACATAAACTTGATCGTAAATCACTCTAATCCACGATAGGTTACAGTACCTGCAATTTGGGGAGGTTAGGTTAGGTTACGTTGGTTAGGTTAGGTTAGGTTAGGTTAGGTTAGGTTAGGCTCAAATTTAACCAGGAGACTCCAAATTTCGTTTTCTCACATAAACTTGATCGTAAATCACTCTAATCCACGATAGGTTACAGTACCTGCAATTTGGGGAGGTTAGGTTAGGTTACGTTGGTTAGGTTAGGTTAGGTTAGGTTAGGTTAGGTTAGGCTCAAATTTAAGCAGGAGACTCCAAATTTCGTTTTCTCACATAAACTTGATCGTAAATCACTCTAATCCACGATAGGTTACAGTACCTGCAATTTGGGGAGGTTAGGTTAGGTTACGTTGGTTAGGTTAGGTTAGGTTAGGTTAGGTTAGGTTAGGCTCAAATTTAACCAGGAGACTCCAAATTTCGTTTTCTCACATAAACTTGATCGTAAATCACTCTAATCCACGATAGGTTACAGTACCTGCAATTTGGGGAGGTTAGGTTAGGTTACGTTGGTTAGGTTAGGTTAGGTTAGGTTAGGTTAGGTTAGGCTCAAATTTAACCAGGAGACTCCAAATTTCGTTTTCTCACATAAACTTGATCGTAAATCACTCTAATCCACGATAGGTTACAGTACCTGCAATTTGGGGAGGTTAGGTTAGGTTACGTTGGTTAGGTTAGGTTAGGTTAGGTTAGGTTAGGTTAGGCTCAAATTTAACCAGGAGACTCCAAATTTCGTTTTCTCACATAAACTTGATCGTAAATCACTCTAATCCACGATAGGTTACAGTACCTGCAATTTGGGGAGGTTAGGTTAGGTTACGTTGGTTAGGTTAGGTTAGGTTAGGTTAGGTTAGGTTAGGCTCAAATTTAACCAGGAGACTCCAAATTTCGTTTTCTCACATAAACTTGATCGTAAATCACTCTAATCCACGATAGGTTACAGTACCTGCAATTTGGGGAGGTTAGGTTAGGTTACGTTGGTTAGGTTAGGTTAGGTTAGGTTAGGTTAGGTTAGGCTCAAATTTAACCAGGAGACTCCAAATTTCGTTTTCTCACATAAACTTGATCGTAAATCACTCTAATCCACGATAGGTTACAGTACCTGCAATTTGGGGAGGTTAGGTTAGGTTACGTTGGTTAGGTTAGGTTAGGTTAGGTTAGGTTAGGTTAGGCTCAAATTTAACCAGGAGACTCCAAATTTCGTTTTCTCACATAAACTTGATCGTAAATCACTCTAATCCACGATAGGTTACAGTACCTGCAATTTGGGGAGGTTAGGTTAGGTTACGTTGGTTAGGTTAGGTTAGGTTAGGTTAGGTTAGGTTAGGCTCAAATTTAACCAGGAGACTCCAAATTTCGTTTTCTCACATAAACTTGATCGTAAATCACTCTAATCCACGATAGGTTACAGTACCTGCAATTTGGGGAGGTTAGGTTAGGTTACGTTGGTTAGGTTAGGTTAGGTTAGGTTAGGTTAGGTTAGGCTCAAATTTAACCAGGAGACTCCAAATTTCGTTTTCTCACATAAACTTGATCGTAAATCACTCTAATCCACGATAGGTTACAGTACCTGCAATTTGGGGAGGTTAGGTTAGGTTACGTTGGTTAGGTTAGGTTAGGTTAGGTTAGGTTAGGTTAGGCTCAAATTTAACCAGGAGACTCCAAATTTCGTTTTCTCACATAAACTTGATCGTAAATCACTCTAATCCACGATAGGTTACAGTACCTGCAATTTGGGGAGGTTAGGTTAGGTTACGTTGGTTAGGTTAGGTTAGGTTAGGTTAGGTTAGGTTAGGCTCAAATTTAACCAGGAGACTCCAAATTTCGTTTTCTCACATAAACTTGATCGTAAATCACTCTAATCCACGATAGGTTACAGTACCTGCAATTTGGGGAGGTTAGGTTAGGTTACGTTGGTTAGGTTAGGTTAGGTTAGGTTAGGTTAGGTTAGGCTCAAATTTAACCAGGAGACTCCAAATTTCGTTTTCTCACATAAACTTGATCGTAAATCACTCTAATCCACGATAGGTTACAGTACCTGCAATTTGGGGAGGTTAGGTTAGGTTACGTTGGTTAGGTTAGGTTAGGTTAGGTTAGGTTAGGTTAGGCTCAAATTTAACCAGGAGACTCCAAATTTCGTTTTCTCACATAAACTTGATCGTAAATCACTCTAATCCACGATAGGTTACAGTACCTGCAATTTGGGGAGGTTAGGTTAGGTTACGTTGGTTAGGTTAGGTTAGGTTAGGTTAGGTTAGGTTAGGCTCAAATTTAACCAGGAGACTCCAAATTTCGTTTTCTCACATAAACTTGATCGTAAATCACTCTAATCCACGATAGGTTACAGTACCTGCAATTTGGGGAGGTTAGGTTAGGTTACGTTGGTTAGGTTAGGTTAGGTTAGGTTAGGTTAGGTTAGGCTCAAATTTAACCAGGAGACTCCAAATTTCGTTTTCTCACATAAACTTGATCGTAAATCACTCTAATCCACGATAGGTTACAGTACCTGCAATTTGGGGAGGTTAGGTTAGGTTACGTTGGTTAGGTTAGGTTAGGTTAGGTTAGGTTAGGTTAGGCTCAAATTTAACCAGGAGACTCCAAATTTCGTTTTCTCACATAAACTTGATCGTAAATCACTCTAATCCACGATAGGTTACAGTACCTGCAATTTGGGGAGGTTAGGTTAGGTTACGTTGGTTAGGTTAGGTTAGGTTAGGTTAGGTTAGGTTAGGCTCAAATTTAACCAGGAGACTCCAAATTTCGTTTTCTCACATAAACTTGATCGTAAATCACTCTAATCCACGATAGGTTACAGTACCTGCAATTTGGGGAGGTTAGGTTAGGTTACGTTGGTTAGGTTAGGTTAGGTTAGGTTAGGTTAGGTTAGGCTCAAATTTAACCAGGAGACTCCAAATTTCGTTTTCTCACATAAACTTGATCGTAAATCACTCTAATCCACGATAGGTTACAGTACCTGCAATTTGGGGAGGTTAGGTTAGGTTACGTTGGTTAGGTTAGGTTAGGTTAGGTTAGGTTAGGTTAGGCTCAAATTTAACCAGGAGACTCCAAATTTCGTTTTCTCACATAAACTTGATCGTAAATCACTCTAATCCACGATAGGTTACAGTACCTGCAATTTGGGGAGGTTAGGTTAGGTTACGTTGGTTAGGTTAGGTTAGGTTAGGTTAGGTTAGGTTAGGCTCAAATTTAACCAGGAGACTCCAAATTTCGTTTTCTCACATAAACTTGATCGTAAATCACTCTAATCCACGATAGGTTACAGTACCTGCAATTTGGGGAGGTTAGGTTAGGTTACGTTGGTTAGGTTAGGTTAGGTTAGGTTAGGTTAGGTTAGGCTCAAATTTAACCAGGAGACTCCAAATTTCGTTTTCTCACATAAACTTGATCGTAAATCGCTCTAATCCACGATAGGTTACAGTACCTGCAATTTGGGGAGGTTAGGTTAGGTTACGTTGGTTAGGTTAGGTTAGGTTAGGTTAGGTTAGGTTAGGCTCAAATTTAACCAGGAGACTCCAAATTTCGTTTTCTCACATAAACTTGATCGTAAATCACTCTAATCCACGATAGGTTACAGTACCTGCAATTTGGGGAGGTTAGGTTAGGTTACGTTGGTTAGGTTAGGTTAGGTTAGGTTAGGTTAGGTTAGGCTCAAATTTAACCAGGAGACTCCAAATTTCGTTTTCTCACATAAACTTGATCGTAAATCACTCTAATCCACGATAGGTTACAGTACCTGCAATTTGGGGAGGTTAGGTTAGGTTACGTTGGTTAGGTTCGGTTCGGTTAGGTTAGGTTAGGTTAGGTTAGGTTAGGCTCAAATTTAACCAGGAGACTCCAAATTTCGTTTTCTCACATAAACTTGATCGTAAATCACTCTAATCCACGATAGGTTACAGTACCTGCAATTTGGGGAGGTTAGGTTAGGTTACGTTGGTTAGGTTAGGTTAGGTTAGGTTAGGTTAGGTTAGGCTCAAATTTAACCAGGAGACTCCAAATTTCGTTTTCTCACATAAACTTGATCGTAAATCACTCTAATCCACGATAGGTTACAGTACCTGCAATTTGGGGAGGTTAGGTTAGGTTACGTTGGTTAGGTTAGGTTAGGTTAGGTTAGGTTAGGTTAGGCTCAAATTTAACCAGGAGACTCCAAATTTCGTTTTCTCACATAAACTTGATCGTAAATCACTCTAATCCACGATAGGTTACAGTACCTGCAATTTGGGGAGGTTAGGTTAGGTTACGTTGGTTAGGTTAGGTTAGGTTAGGTTAGGTTAGGTTAGGCTCAAATTTAACCAGGAGACTCCAAATTTCGTTTTCTCACATAAACTTGATCGTAAATCACTCTAATCCACGATAGGTTACAGTACCTGCAATTTGGGGAGGTTAGGTTAGGTTACGTTGGTTAGGTTAGGTTAGGTTAGGTTAGGTTAGGTTAGGCTCAAATTTAACCAGGAGACTCCAAATTTCGTTTTCTCACATAAACTTGATCGTAAATCACTCTAATCCACGATAGGTTACAGTACCTGCAATTTGGGGAGGTTAGGTTAGGTTACGTTGGTTAGGTTAGGTTAGGTTAGGTTAGGTTAGGTTAGGCTCAAATTTAACCAGGAGACTCCAAATTTCGTTTTCTCACATAAACTTGATCGTAAATCACTCTAATCCACGATAGGTTACAGTACCTGCAATTTGGGGAGGTTAGGTTAGGTTACGTTGGTTAGGTTAGGTTAGGTTAGGTTAGGTTAGGTTAGGCTCAAATTTAACCAGGAGACTCCAAATTTCGTTTTCTCACATAAACTTGATCGTAAATCACTCTAATCCACGATAGGTTACAGTACCTGCAATTTGGGGAGGTTAGGTTAGGTTACGTTGGTTAGGTTAGGTTAGGTTAGGTTAGGTTAGGTTAGGCTCAAATTTAACCAGGAGACTCCAAATTTCGTTTTCTCACATAAACTTGATCGTAAATCACTCTAATCCACGATAGGTTACAGTACCTGCAATTTGGGGAGGTTAGGTTAGGTTACGTTGGTTAGGTTAGGTTAGGTTAGGTTAGGTTAGGTTAGGCTCAAATTTAACCAGGAGACTCCAAATTTCGTTTTCTCACATAAACTTGATCGTAAATCACTCTAATCCACGATAGGTTACAGTACCTGCAATTTGGGGAGGTTAGGTTAGGTTACGTTGGTTAGGTTAGGTTAGGTTAGGTTAGGTTAGGTTAGGCTCAAATTTAACCAGGAGACTCCAAATTTCGTTTTCTCACATAAACTTGATCGTAAATCACTCTAATCCACGATAGGTTACAGTACCTGCAATTTGGGGAGGTTAGGTTAGGTTACGTTGGTTAGGTTAGGTTAGGTTAGGTTAGGTTAGGTTAGGCTCAAATTTAACCAGGAGACTCCAAATTTCGTTTTCTCACATAAACTTGATCGTAAATCACTCTAATCCACGATAGGTTACAGTACCTGCAATTTGGGGAGGTTAGGTTAGGTTACGTTGGTTAGGTTAGGTTAGGTTAGGTTAGGTTAGGTTAGGCTCAAATTTAACCAGGAGACTCCAAATTTCGTTTTCTCACATAAACTTGATCGTAAATCACTCTAATCCACGATAGGTTACAGTACCTGCAATTTGGGGAGGTTAGGTTAGGTTACGTTGGTTAGGTTAGGTTAGGTTAGGTTAGGTTAGGTTAGGCTCAAATTTAACCAGGAGACTCCAAATTTCGTTTTCTCACATAAACTTGATCGTAAATCACTCTAATCCACGATAGGTTACAGTACCTGCAATTTGGGGAGGTTAGGTTAGGTTACGTTGGTTAGGTTAGGTTAGGTTAGGTTAGGTTAGGTTAGGCTCAAATTTAACCAGGAGACTCCAAATTTCGTTTTCTCACATAAACTTGATCGTAAATCACTCTAATCCACGATAGGTTACAGTACCTGCAATTTGGGGAGGTTAGGTTAGGTTACGTTGGTTAGGTTAGGTTAGGTTAGGTTAGGTTAGGTTAGGCTCAAATTTAACCAGGAGACTCCAAATTTCGTTTTCTCACATAAACTTGATCGTAAATCACTCTAATCCACGATAGGTTACAGTACCTGCAATTTGGGGAGGTTAGGTTAGGTTACGTTGGTTAGGTTAGGTTAGGTTAGGTTAGGTTAGGTTAGGCTCAAATTTAACCAGGAGACTCCAAATTTCGTTTTCTCACATAAACTTGATCGTAAATCACTCTAATCCACGATAGGTTACAGTACCTGCAATTTGGGGAGGTTAGGTTAGGTTACGTTGGTTAGGTTAGGTTAGGTTAGGTTAGGTTAGGTTAGGCTCAAATTTAACCAGGAGACTCCAAATTTCGTTTTCTCACATAAACTTGATCGTAAATCACTCTAATCCACGATAGGTTACAGTACCTGCAATTTGGGGAGGTTAGGTTAGGTTACGTTGGTTAGGTTCGGTTCGGTTAGGTTAGGTTAGGTTAGGTTAGGTTAGGCTCAAATTTAACCAGGAGACTCCAAATTTCGTTTTCTCACATAAACTTGATCGTAAATCACTCTAATCCACGATAGGTTACAGTACCTGCAATTTGGGGAGGTTAGGTTAGGTTACGTTGGTTAGGTTAGGTTAGGTTAGGTTAGGTTAGGTTAGGCTCAAATTTAACCAGGAGACTCCAAATTTCGTTTTCTCACATAAACTTGATCGTAAATCACTCTAATCCACGATAGGTTACAGTACCTGCAATTTGGGGAGGTTAGGTTAGGTTACGTTGGTTAGGTTAGGTTAGGTTAGGTTAGGTTAGGTTAGGCTCAAATTTAACCAGGAGACTCCAAATTTCGTTTTCTCACATAAACTTGATCGTAAATCACTCTAATCCACGATAGGTTACAGTACCTGCAATTTGGGGAGGTTAGGTTAGGTTACGTTGGTTAGGTTAGGTTAGGTTAGGTTAGGTTAGGTTAGGCTCAAATTTAACCAGGAGACTCCAAATTTCGTTTTCTCACATAAACTTGATCGTAAATCACTCTAATCCACGATAGGTTACAGTACCTGCAATTTGGGGAGGTTAGGTTAGGTTACGTTGGTTAGGTTAGGTTAGGTTAGGTTAGGTTAGGTTAGGCTCAAATTTAACCAGGAGACTCCAAATTTCGTTTTCTCACATAAACTTGATCGTAAATCACTCTAATCCACGATAGGTTACAGTACCTGCAATTTGGGGAGGTTAGGTTAGGTTACGTTGGTTAGGTTAGGTTAGGTTAGGTTAGGTTAGGTTAGGCTCAAATTTAACCAGGAGACTCCAAATTTCGTTTTCTCACATAAACTTGATCGTAAATCACTCTAATCCACGATAGGTTACAGTACCTGCAATTTGGGGAGGTTAGGTTAGGTTACGTTGGTTAGGTTAGGTTAGGTTAGGTTAGGTTAGGTTAGGCTCAAATTTAACCAGGAGACTCCAAATTTCGTTTTCTCACATAAACTTGATCGTAAATCACTCTAATCCACGATAGGTTACAGTACCTGCAATTTGGGGAGGTTAGGTTAGGTTACGTTGGTTAGGTTAGGTTAGGTTAGGTTAGGTTAGGTTAGGCTCAAATTTAACCAGGAGACTCCAAATTTCGTTTTCTCACATAAACTTGATCGTAAATCACTCTAATCCACGATAGGTTACAGTACCTGCAATTTGGGGAGGTTAGGTTAGGTTACGTTGGTTAGGTTAGGTTAGGTTAGGTTAGGTTAGGTTAGGCTCAAATTTAACCAGGAGACTCCAAATTTCGTTTTCTCACATAAACTTGATCGTAAATCACTCTAATCCACGATAGGTTACAGTACCTGCAATTTGGGGAGGTTAGGTTAGGTTACGTTGGTTAGGTTCAGTTCGGTTAGGTTAGGTTAGGTTAGGTTAGGTTAGGCTCAAATTTAACCAGGAGACTCCAAATTTCGTTTTCTCACATAAACTTGATCGTAAATCACTCTAATCCACGATAGGTTACAGTACCTGCAATTTGGGGAGGTTAGGTTAGGTTACGTTGGTTAGGTTAGGTTAGGTTAGGTTAGGTTAGGTTAGGCTCAAATTTAACCAGGAGACTCCAAATTTCGTTTTCTCACATAAACTTGATCGTAAATCACTCTAATCCACGATAGGTTACAGTACCTGCAATTTGGGGAGGTTAGGTTAGGTTACGTTGGTTAGGTTAGGTTAGGTTAGGTTAGGTTAGGTTAGGCTCAAATTTAACCAGGAGACTCCAAATTTCGTTTTCTCACATAAACTTGATCGTAAATCACTCTAATCCACGATAGGTTACAGTACCTGCAATTTGGGGAGGTTAGGTTAGGTTACGTTGGTTAGGTTAGGTTAGGTTAGGTTAGGTTAGGTTAGGCTCAAATTTAACCAGGAGACTCCAAATTTCGTTTTCTCACATAAACTTGATCGTAAATCACTCTAATCCACGATAGGTTACAGTACCTGCAATTTGGGGAGGTTAGGTTAGGTTACGTTGGTTAGGTTAGGTTAGGTTAGGTTAGGTTAGGTTAGGCTCAAATTTAACCAGGAGACTCCAAATTTCGTTTTCTCACATAAACTTGATCGTAAATCACTCTAATCCACGATAGGTTACAGTACCTGCAATTTGGGGAGGTTAGGTTAGGTTACGTTGGTTAGGTTAGGTTAGGTTAGGTTAGGTTAGGTTAGGCTCAAATTTAACCAGGAGACTCCAAATTTCGTTTTCTCACATAAACTTGATCGTAAATCACTCTAATCCACGATAGGTTACAGTACCTGCAATTTGGGGAGGTTAGGTTAGGTTACGTTGGTTAGGTTAGGTTAGGTTAGGTTAGGTTAGGTTAGGCTCAAATTTAACCAGGAGACTCCAAATTTCGTTTTCTCACATAAACTTGATCCTAAATCACTCTAATCCACGATAGGTTACAGTACCTGCAATTTGGGGAGGTTAGGTTAGGTTACGTTGGTTAGGTTAGGTTAGGTTAGGTTAGGTTAGGTTAGGCTCAAATTTAACCAGGAGACTCCAAATTTCGTTTTCTCACATAAACTTGATCGTAAATCACTCTAATCCACGATAGGTTACAGTACCTGCAATTTGGGGAGGTTAGGTTAGGTTACGTTGGTTAGGTTAGGTTAGGTTAGGTTAGGTTAGGTTAGGCTCAAATTTAACCAGGAGACTCCAAATTTCGTTTTCTCACATAAACTTGATCGTAAATCACTCTAATCCACGATAGGTTACAGTACCTGCAATTTGGGGAGGTTAGGTTAGGTTAGGTTACGTTGGTTAGGTTAGGTTAGGTTAGGTTAGGTTAGGTTAGGCTCAAATTTAACCAGGAGACTCCAAATTTCGTTTTCTCACATAAACTTGATCGTAAATCACTCTAATCCACGATAGGTTACAGTACCTGCAATTTGGGGAGGTTAGGTTAGGTTACGTTGGTTAGGTTAGGTTAGGTTAGGTTAGGTTAGGTTAGGCTCAAATTTAACCAGGAGACTCCAAATTTCGTTTTCTCACATAAACTTGATCGTAAATCACTCTAATCCACGATAGGTTACAGTACCTGCAATTTGGGGAGGTTAGGTTAGGTTACGTTGGTTAGGTTAGGTTAGGTTAGGTTAGGTTAGGTTAGGCTCAAATTTAACCAGGAGACTCCAAATTTCGTTTTCTCACATAAACTTGATCGTAAATCACTCTAATCCACGATAGGTTACAGTACCTGCAATTTGGGGAGGTTAGGTTAGGTTACGTTGGTTAGGTTAGGTTAGGTTAGGTTAGGTTAGGTTAGGCTCAAATTTAACCAGGAGACTCCAAATTTCGTTTTCTCACATAAACTTGATCGTAAATCACTCTAATCCACGATAGGTTACAGTACCTGCAATTTGGGGAGGTTAGGTTAGGTTACGTTGGTTAGGTTAGGTTAGGTTAGGTTAGGTTAGGTTAGGCTCAAATTTAACCAGGAGACTCCAAATTTCGTTTTCTCACATAAACTTGATCGTAAATCACTCTAATCCACGATAGGTTACAGTACCTGCAATTTGGGGAGGTTAGGTTAGGTTACGTTGGTTAGGTTAGGTTAGGTTAGGTTAGGTTAGGTTAGGCTCAAATTTAACCAGGAGACTCCAAATTTCGTTTTCTCACATAAACTTGATCGTAAATCACTCTAATCCACGATAGGTTACAGTACCTGCAATTTGGGGAGGTTAGGTTAGGTTACGTTGGTTAGGTTAGGTTAGGTTAGGTTAGGTTAGGTTAGGCTCAAATTTAACCAGGAGACTCCAAATTTCGTTTTCTCACATAAACTTGATCGTAAATCACTCTAATCCACGATAGGTTACAGTACCTGCAATTTGGGGAGGTTAGGTTAGGTTACGTTGGTTAGGTTAGGTTAGGTTAGGTTAGGTTAGGTTAGGCTCAAATTTAACCAGGAGACTCCAAATTTCGTTTTCTCACATAAACTTGATCGTAAATCACTCTAATCCACGATAGGTTACAGTACCTGCAATTTGGGGAGGTTAGGTTAGGTTACGTTGGTTAGGTTAGGTTAGGTTAGGTTAGGTTAGGTTAGGTTAGGCTCAAATTTAACCAGGAGACTCCAAATTTCGTTTTCTCACATAAACTTGATCGTAAATCACTCTAATCCACGATAGGTTACAGTACCTGCAATTTGGGGAGGTTAGGTTAGGTTACGTTGGTTAGGTTAGGTTAGGTTAGGTTAGGTTAGGTTAGGCTCAAATTTAACCAGGAGACTCCAAATTTCGTTTTCTCACATAAACTTGATCGTAAATCACTCTAATCCACGATAGGTTACAGTACCTGCAATTTGGGGAGGTTAGGTTAGGTTACGTTGGTTAGGTTCGGTTCGGTTAGGTTAGGTTAGGTTAGGTTAGGTTAGGCTCAAATTTAACCAGGAGACTCCAAATTTCGTTTTCTCACATAAACTTGATCGTAAATCACTCTAATCCACGATAGGTTACAGTACCTGCAATTTGGGGAGGTTAGGTTAGGTTACGTTGGTTAGGTTAGGTTAGGTTAGGTTAGGTTAGGTTAGGCTCAAATTTAACCAGGAGACTCCAAATTTCGTTTTCTCACATAAACTTGATCGTAAATCACTCTAATCCACGATAGGTTACAGTACCTGCAATTTGGGGAGGTTAGGTTAGGTTACGTTGGTTAGGTTAGGTTAGGTTAGGTTAGGTTAGGTTAGGCTCAAATTTAACCAGGAGACTCCAAATTTCGTTTTCTCACATAAACTTGATCGTAAATCACTCTAATCCACGATAGGTTACAGTACCTGCAATTTGGGGAGGTTAGGTTAGGTTACGTTGGTTAGGTTAGGTTAGGTTAGGTTAGGTTAGGTTAGGCTCAAATTTAACCAGGAGACTCCAAATTTCGTTTTCTCACATAAACTTGATCGTAAATCACTCTAATCCACGATAGGTTACAGTACCTGCAATTTGGGGAGGTTAGGTTAGGTTACGTTGGTTAGGTTAGGTTAGGTTAGGTTAGGTTAGGTTAGGCTCAAATTTAACCAGGAGACTCCAAATTTCGTTTTCTCACATAAACTTGATCGTAAATCACTCTAATCCACGATAGGTTACAGTACCTGCAATTTGGGGAGGTTAGGTTAGGTTACGTTGGTTAGGTTAGGTTAGGTTAGGTTAGGTTAGGTTAGGCTCAAATTTAACCAGGAGACTCCAAATTTCGTTTTCTCACATAAACTTGATCGTAAATCACTCTAATCCACGATAGGTTACAGTACCTGCAATTTGGGGAGGTTAGGTTAGGTTACGTTGGTTAGGTTAGGTTAGGTTAGGTTAGGTTAGGTTAGGCTCAAATTTAACCAGGAGACTCCAAATTTCGTTTTCTCACATAAACTTGATCGTAAATCACTCTAATCCACGATAGGTTACAGTACCTGCAATTTGGGGAGGTTAGGTTAGGTTACGTTGGTTAGGTTAGGTTAGGTTAGGTTAGGTTAGGTTAGGCTCAAATTTAACCAGGAGACTCCAAATTTCGTTTTCTCACATAAACTTGATCGTAAATCACTCTAATCCACGATAGGTTACAGTACCTGCAATTTGGGGAGGTTAGGTTAGGTTACGTTGGTTAGGTTAGGTTAGGTTAGGTTAGGTTAGGTTAGGCTCAAATTTAACCAGGAGACTCCAAATTTCGTTTTCTCACATAAACTTGATCGTAAATCACTCTAATCCACGATAGGTTACAGTACCTGCAATTTGGGGAGGTTAGGTTAGGTTACGTTGGTTAGGTTAGGTTAGGTTAGGTTAGGTTAGGTTAGGCTCAAATTTAACCAGGAGACTCCAAATTTCGTTTTCTCACATAAACTTGATCGTAAATCACTCTAATCCACGATAGGTTACAGTACCTGCAATTTGGGGAGGTTAGGTTAGGTTACGTTGGTTAGGTTAGGTTAGGTTAGGTTAGGTTAGGTTAGGCTCAAATTTAACCAGGAGACTCCAAATTTCGTTTTCTCACATAAACTTGATCGTAAATCACTCTAATCCACGATAGGTTACAGTACCTGCAATTTGGGGAGGTTAGGTTAGGTTACGTTGGTTAGGTTAGGTTAGGTTAGGTTAGGTTAGGTTAGGTTAGGCTCAAATTTAACCAGGAGACTCCAAATTTCGTTTTCTCACATAAACTTGATCGTAAATCACTCTAATCCACGATAGGTTACAGTACCTGCAATTTGGGGAGGTTAGGTTAGGTTACGTTGGTTAGGTTAGGTTAGGTTAGGTTAGGTTAGGTTAGGCTCAAATTTAACCAGGAGACTCCAAATTTCGTTTTCTCACATAAACTTGATCGTAAATCACTCTAATCCACGATAGGTTACAGTACCTGCAATTTGGGGAGGTTAGGTTAGGTTACGTTGGTTAGGTTCGGTTAGGTTAGGTTAGGTTAGGTTAGGTTAGGCTCAAATTTAACCAGGAGACTCCAAATTTCGTTTTCTCACATAAACTTGATCGTAAATCACTCTAATCCACGATAGGTTACAGTACCTGCAATTTGGGGAGGTTAGGTTAGGTTACGTTGGTTAGGTTAGGTTAGGTTAGGTTAGGTTAGGTTAGGCTCAAATTTAACCAGGAGACTCCAAATTTCGTTTTCTCACATAAACTTGATCGTAAATCACTCTAATCCACGATAGGTTACAGTACCTGCAATTTGGGGAGGTTAGGTTAGGTTACGTTGGTTAGGTTAGGTTAGGTTAGGTTAGGTTAGGTTAGGCTCAAATTTAACCAGGAGACTCCAAATTTCGTTTTCTCACATAAACTTGATCGTAAATCACTCTAATCCACGATAGGTTACAGTACCTGCAATTTGGGGAGGTTAGGTTAGGTTACGTTGGTTAGGTTAGGTTAGGTTAGGTTAGGTTAGGTTAGGCTCAAATTTAACCAGGAGACTCCAAATTTCGTTTTCTCACATAAACTTGATCGTAAATCACTCTAATCCACGATAGGTTACAGTACCTGCAATTTGGGGAGGTTAGGTTAGGTTACGTTGGTTAGGTTAGGTTAGGTTAGGTTAGGTTAGGTTAGGCTCAAATTTAACCAGGAGACTCCAAATTTCGTTTTCTCACATAAACTTGATCGTAAATCACTCTAATCCACGATAGGTTACAGTACGTGCAATTTGGGGAGGTTAGGTTAGGTTACGTTGGTTAGGTTAGGTTAGGTTAGGTTAGGTTAGGTTAGGCTCAAATTTAACCAGGAGACTCCAAATTTCGTTTTCTCACATAAACTTGATCGTAAATCACTCTAATCCACGATAGGTTACAGTACCTGCAATTTGGGGAGGTTAGGTTAGGTTACGTTGGTTAGGTTAGGTTAGGTTAGGTTAGGTTAGGTTAGGCTCAAATTTAACCAGGAGACTCCAAATTTCGTTTTCTCACATAAACTTGATCGTAAATCACTCTAATCCACGATAGGTTACAGTACCTGCAATTTGGGGAGGTTAGGTTAGGTTACGTTGGTTAGGTTAGGTTAGGTTAGGTTAGGTTAGGTTAGGCTCAAATTTAACCAGGAGACTCCAAATTTCGTTTTCTCACATAAACTTGATCGTAAATCACTCTAATCCACGATAGGTTACAGTACCTGCAATTTGGGGAGGTTAGGTTAGGTTACGTTGGTTAGGTTAGGTTAGGTTAGGTTAGGTTAGGTTAGGCTCAAATTTAACCAGGAGACTCCAAATTTCGTTTTCTCACATAAACTTGATCGTAAATCACTCTAATCCACGATAGGTTACAGTACCTGCAATTTGGGGAGGTTAGGTTAGGTTACGTTGGTTAGGTTAGGTTAGGTTAGGTTAGGTTAGGTTAGGCTCAAATTTAACCAGGAGACTCCAAATTTCGTTTTCTCACATAAACTTGATCGTAAATCACTCTAATCCACGATAGGTTACAGTACCTGCAATTTGGGGAGGTTAGGTTAGGTTACGTTGGTTAGGTTAGGTTAGGTTAGGTTAGGTTAGGTTAGGCTCAAATTTAACCAGGAGACTCCAAATTTCGTTTTCTCACATAAACTTGATCGTAAATCACTCTAATCCACGATAGGTTACAGTACCTGCAATTTGGGGAGGTTAGGTTAGGTTACGTTGGTTAGGTTAGGTTAGGTTAGGTTAGGTTAGGTTAGGCTCAAATTTAACCAGGAGACTCCAAATTTCGTTTTCTCACATAAACTTGATCGTAAATCACTCTAATCCACGATAGGTTACAGTACCTGCAATTTGGGGAGGTTAGGTTAGGTTACGTTGGTTAGGTTAGGTTAGGTTAGGTTAGGTTAGGTTAGGCTCAAATTTAACCAGGAGACTCCAAATTTCGTTTTCTCACATAAACTTGATCGTAAATCACTCTAATCCACGATAGGTTACAGTACCTGCAATTTGGGGAGGTTAGGTTAGGTTACGTTGGTTAGGTTAGGTTAGGTTAGGTTAGGTTAGGTTAGGCTCAAATTTAACCAGGAGACTCCAAATTTCGTTTTCTCACATAAACTTGATCGTAAATCACTCTAATCCACGATAGGTTACAGTACCTGCAATTTGGGGAGGTTAGGTTAGGTTACGTTGGTTAGGTTAGGTTAGGTTAGGTTAGGTTAGGTTAGGCTCAAATTTAACCAGGAGACTCCAAATTTCGTTTTCTCACATAAACTTGATCGTAAATCACTCTAATCCACGATAGGTTACAGTACCTGCAATTTGGGGAGGTTAGGTTAGGTTACGTTGGTTAGGTTAGGTTAGGTTAGGTTAGGTTAGGTTAGGCTCAAATTTAACCAGGAGACTCCAAATTTCGTTTTCTCACATAAACTTGATCGTAAATCACTCTAATCCACGATAGGTTACAGTACCTGCAATTTGGGGAGGTTAGGTTAGGTTACGTTGGTTAGGTTAGGTTAGGTTAGGTTAGGTTAGGTTAGGCTCAAATTTAACCAGGAGACTCCAAATTTCGTTTTCTCACATAAACTTGATCGTAAATCACTCTAATCCACGATAGGTTACAGTACCTGCAATTTGGGGAGGTTAGGTTAGGTTACGTTGGTTAGGTTAGGTTAGGTTAGGTTAGGTTAGGTTAGGCTCAAATTTAACCAGGAGACTCCAAATTTCGTTTTCTCACATAAACTTGATCGTAAATCACTCTAATCCACGATAGGTTACAGTACCTGCAATTTGGGGAGGTTAGGTTAGGTTACGTTGGTTAGGTTAGGTTAGGTTAGGTTAGGTTAGGTTAGGCTCAAATTTAACCAGGAGACTCCAAATTTCGTTTTCTCACATAAACTTGATCGTAAATCACTCTAATCCACGATAGGTTACAGTACCTGCAATTTGGGGAGGTTAGGTTAGGTTACGTTGGTTAGGTTAGGTTAGGTTAGGTTAGGTTAGGTTAGGCTCAAATTTAACCAGGAGACTCCAAATTTCGTTTTCTCACATAAACTTGATCGTAAATCACTCTAATCCACGATAGGTTACAGTACCTGCAATTTGGGGAGGTTAGGTTAGGTTACGTTGGTTAGGTTAGGTTAGGTTAGGTTAGGTTAGGTTAGGCTCAAATTTAACCAGGAGACTCCAAATTTCGTTTTCTCACATAAACTTGATCGTAAATCACTCTAATCCACGATAGGTTACAGTACCTGCAATTTGGGGAGGTTAGGTTAGGTTACGTTGGTTAGGTTAGGTTAGGTTAGGTTAGGTTAGGTTAGGCTCAAATTTAACCAGGAGACTCCAAATTTCGTTTTCTCACATAAACTTGATCGTAAATCACTCTAATCCACGATAGGTTACAGTAGCTGCAATTTGGGGAGGTTAGGTTAGGTTACGTTGGTTAGGTTAGGTTAGGTTAGGTTAGGTTAGGTTAGGCTCAAATTTAAGCAGGAGACTCCAAATTTCGTTTTCTCACATAAACTTGATCGTAAATCACTCTAATCCACGATAGGTTACAGTACCTGCAATTTGGGGAGGTTAGGTTAGGTTACGTTGGTTAGGTTAGGTTAGGTTAGGTTAGGTTAGGTTAGGCTCAAATTTAACCAGGAGACTCCAAATTTCGTTTTCTCACATAAACTTGATCGTAAATCACTCTAATCCACGATAGGTTACAGTACCTGCAATTTGGGGAGGTTAGGTTAGGTTACGTTGGTTAGGTTAGGTTAGGTTAGGTTAGGTTAGGTTAGGCTCAAATTTAACCAGGAGACTCCAAATTTCGTTTTCTCACATAAACTTGATCGTAAATCACTCTAATCCACGATAGGTTACAGTACCTGCAATTTGGGGAGGTTAGGTTAGGTTACGTTGGTTAGGTTAGGTTAGGTTAGGTTAGGTTAGGTTAGGCTCAAATTTAACCAGGAGACTCCAAATTTCGTTTTCTCACATAAACTTGATCGTAAATCACTCTAATCCACGATAGGTTACAGTACCTGCAATTTGGGGAGGTTAGGTTAGGTTACGTTGGTTAGGTTAGGTTAGGTTAGGTTAGGTTAGGTTAGGCTCAAATTTAACCAGGAGACTCCAAATTTCGTTTTCTCACATAAACTTGATCGTAAATCACTCTAATCCACGATAGGTTACAGTACCTGCAATTTGGGGAGGTTAGGTTAGGTTACGTTGGTTAGGTTAGGTTAGGTTAGGTTAGGTTAGGTTAGGCTCAAATTTAACCAGGAGACTCCAAATTTCGTTTTCTCACATAAACTTGATCGTAAATCACTCTAATCCACGATAGGTTACAGTACCTGCAATTTGGGGAGGTTAGGTTAGGTTACGTTGGTTAGGTTAGGTTAGGTTAGGTTAGGTTAGGTTAGGCTCAAATTTAACCAGGAGACTCCAAATTTCGTTTTCTCACATAAACTTGATCGTAAATCACTCTAATCCACGATAGGTTACAGTACCTGCAATTTGGGGAGGTTAGGTTAGGTTACGTTGGTTAGGTTAGGTTAGGTTAGGTTAGGTTAGGTTAGGCTCAAATTTAACCAGGAGACTCCAAATTTCGTTTTCTCACATAAACTTGATCGTAAATCACTCTAATCCACGATAGGTTACAGTACCTGCAATTTGGGGAGGTTAGGTTAGGTTACGTTGGTTAGGTTAGGTTAGGTTAGGTTAGGTTAGGTTAGGCTCAAATTTAACCAGGAGACTCCAAATTTCGTTTTCTCACATAAACTTGATCGTAAATCACTCTAATCCACGATAGGTTACAGTACCTGCAATTTGGGGAGGTTAGGTTAGGTTACGTTGGTTAGGTTAGGTTAGGTTAGGTTAGGTTAGGTTAGGCTCAAATTTAACCAGGAGACTCCAAATTTCGTTTTCTCACATAAACTTGATCGTAAATCACTCTAATCCACGATAGGTTACAGTACCTGCAATTTGGGGAGGTTAGGTTAGGTTACGTTGGTTAGGTTCGGTTCGGTTAGGTTAGGTTAGGTTAGGTTAGGTTAGGCTCAAATTTAACCAGGAGACTCCAAATTTCGTTTTCTCACATAAACT
Source organism: Penaeus vannamei (assembly GCF_042767895.1). Taxonomy (NCBI): domain Eukaryota; kingdom Metazoa; phylum Arthropoda; class Malacostraca; order Decapoda; family Penaeidae; genus Penaeus; species Penaeus vannamei. The sequence goes on along the minus strand of NC_091592.1, from coordinate 4,006,898 downwards.
TGATCGTAAATCACTCTAATCCACGATAGGTTACAGTACCTGCAATTTGGGGAGGTTAGGTTAGGTTACGTTGGTTAGGTTAGGTTAGGTTAGGTTAGGTTAGGTTAGGCTCAAATTTAACCAGGAGACTCCAAATTTCGTTTTCTCACATAAACTTGATCGTAAATCACTCTAATCCACGATAGGTTACAGTACCTGCAATTTGGGGAGGTTAGGTTAGGTTACGTTGGTTAGGTTAGGTTAGGTTAGGTTAGGTTAGGTTAGGCTCAAATTTAACCAGGAGACTCCAAATTTCGTTTTCTCACATAAACTTGATCGTAAATCACTCTAATCCACGATAGGTTACAGTACCTGCAATTTGGGGAGGTTAGGTTAGGTTACGTTGGTTAGGTTAGGTTAGGTTAGGTTAGGTTAGGTTAGGCTCAAATTTAACCAGGAGACTCCAAATTTCGTTTTCTCACATAAACTTGATCGTAAATCACTCTAATCCACGATAGGTTACAGTACCTGCAATTTGGGGAGGTTAGGTTAGGTTACGTTGGTTAGGTTAGGTTAGGTTAGGTTAGGTTAGGTTAGGCTCAAATTTAACCAGGAGACTCCAAATTTCGTTTTCTCACATAAACTTGATCGTAAATCACTCTAATCCACGATAGGTTACAGTACCTGCAATTTGGGGAGGTTAGGTTAGGTTACGTTGGTTAGGTTAGGTTAGGTTAGGTTAGGTTAGGTTAGGCTCAAATTTAACCAGGAGACTCCAAATTTCGTTTTCTCACATAAACTTGATCGTAAATCACTCTAATCCACGATAGGTTACAGTACCTGCAATTTGGGGAGGTTAGGTTAGGTTACGTTGGTTAGGTTAGGTTAGGTTAGGTTAGGTTAGGTTAGGCTCAAATTTAACCAGGAGACTCCAAATTTCGTTTTCTCACATAAACTTGATCGTAAATCACTCTAATCCACGATAGGTTACAGTACCTGCAATTTGGGGAGGTTAGGTTAGGTTACGTTGGTTAGGTTAGGTTAGGTTAGGTTAGGTTAGGTTAGGCTCAAATTTAACCAGGAGACTCCAAATTTCGT